>NW_019384979.1:0-870 GCF_000671375.1 Centruroides sculpturatus | reverse complement strand
GATAACTTGCCAAAAATAAAACGCTCTCGGTTAATAGTGCTTTTAGTGATGACAAAGAAAACATTGTTTAATTTATATTAATATGTATCACTTAAGAAAATTTTAATAAAGATATTTATCTTAATTATGAAAATATAGTAGCATGTTTTTTAATTTTTGGAACCTAACCCTCCTTTTCGTACTAGTTCTTTGTTTCGCATAACACGGATTCGCATAACACGGCAATTTTTTGGAACGTAACTACCGTGTTATACGGGGGTTACCTGTATAAGTTTACATATTAATAATAAAATTTACTTGACTTAAGGTAAGTGTAAAAAAAGGTGTATTTTCTACTGTAAAGTTTTCAAACAGTTCTAATAAAACTTTAAAATTTAAATAATATAAATTCAAAATATATTAATACTATTTTCTCTTATAAATTTTTGCTGATTCCATCATTTTGAAAATATCTTCGAAGTGAAATTCTGATTCTTCTAATAACTCCTAAACACAAGTTAAATATGCTATTAATATTTAACTTAATAGCAAATATAAATTCCAATAATCAAGTAGAGATATAATCTTTCGACAGAACTGAAGCCGTGTTTAGATAATTGAAGTATTACAGGCGCTTCAGTGATTGTTCGCGCAGAACTATCATTTCTATAACAATTTACTCACGAAATTAATTGCTTAACAAATGAAAGATAATTAGTATAATAGTATTTTAGGAATTTATTAACCTGTATTTTACTTACTAGCAATTTAAGAAAGATTAATGTATTTAAAATTTTGTCTAATTTACTATTTTTCTGCCTAAATTTAGAAATTAAAAAAACGTTTCCGGTTCTTTGACAATAAATACAATACTTAGAAGTAAAATTGTTG
>NW_019384978.1:251691-389360 GCF_000671375.1 Centruroides sculpturatus | reverse complement strand
GTCTTCACAAGACTGTCAGGTGGATACTCATTAAGTTTTGCATTGGTTCTAATTTATGAAAGGTGAGAGTTTAACTGCCCCATCAGATATTCGTTAATATTTTAATACCAAATTTCGAATTTCATCTGGGCCTCGAATTTGCATAGCTTTTTGTGCACTAGTTGATTTCTGTTCTCTGAATTTTGTAAGTACTTTTCTGGACTTTTTATTTAAAAAAAAAACTGATAATATTATGGAGTCTAAAAAGAGGCATATCAAGAACTGTGCTCACCATAGAAACCAAGAGATAATAGCCAAGATACAAAGTGGACAGAAGATGTCTGTTGATGCTAGGACGTATGGCTTCAACAGGTCTACAGTAGGCAAAATCTTAGCTATGAAAGATATATCAAGAAGTCTCAAGAGGCTAAAGGAGTAATGAAAATCACTTCTGAGAAATAAAGAGCAGTGAAGAGCTCATAATGGAACCTGAAACTGATGTGACAACAGAAGAACTCCAAGAATACTTAAATAAAGAACACAAAGAAACTCAGCAAGATGTTTCTTTTGAAAAAGACGATGATGAAAGAGGACCAATATCGACATCTGCTACTAAAGATCTTTTGAAGAAGTGAGAGGATGTCAGAACAATGGTCATCCAAATGGCATCCAAACCAGGTTGAGGTTATAGGCTTGAGGATCTCTACAATGACAATGCTATTGATTACTTCTGAAAAATCCTGAAGAGAGAAGCAAGTAAAATTGGACACATTCTTTAACCTCCCACAAACAGAAAAACAACATAACTGATAATGCAAGACTGTATATATATATACACACTTTCTTACAATGTTTATTTACATTTTACATGTATATATATATATTTTTTTTTTTTTTTTTGAGGTCTCCAGAACAAATTAATCAAAATTCCCATAAAAAACCTATGGTAAATCAATAATCAATTAACGAACAATTCAGGTAGTAAACAGTCTTAGAACAAATTATGTTCATTAACTGATCACCCACTGTATTCATAATTTATTCTGTTTAACATAGTTAATATAAATTTAGAACCAAAGCAGGTTTAAGTAATGATTTGAGAAATTCCTTGTTGGCCTTCAATTTTCAATTGCAGATCTATACATTCACTGTTATCCATCTGTCTGTCCTTTATATTAATCTTGAGAATAGAATTAGATAGATTAAAATGAGAACAGATATGGAAAGCTTACACCCAATTGACTATGTAGGAACTTCTGGTCCGAACTGGAATTGCGATTTCAATTCAAAATTTTCTAAAAAATGGAGTTAGATGACCAGCAATGTTATCAGAAGTATAATGTGCAGGAACAAGACATTAAAATTCAGACCAAATATGGAAAGCTTAGGGGCTAGAGATTCCAATTAACTATATATGAACTTCCTGTCCAGACTAGAAGTCACATGACTTCTTTTAAATTAAAAGATTATTGTCACAATGCCAAAGCCGCAATTTTTAATGTCACAATAAATATAAGACTAATTAATTAATAAATTAATTAAATATCTTAAATTTTAAAATATGAAATTTAAAGTTATTATTCAAATTTGCCTGAGGATTTGTGTATTTATATATTTGTTTTGTTACTTGTTTGATGTGTGTTCAAGAACTATTTATGGAATAAGACTTATGTATAAAAGGTTAGCCTTTGGTCAATAATCTTTTATTTTGTATAAGTGTAAGATTTGGGTAGCTTTTGTAATCATTTACTTTATAATTGTTGAAATGGACATAACATAAATAGAAGTTTTGTAATTGTATAATAAACTCTGATGATAAATTTTTTTACTGTTGGTAAAGTTTTCTAATTTTTGTGATCTATGGTTGTATTGCTAGTAAAACATTTGGTGGATTTCTTCCTAACCACCATCCACACTGCCACAGTAGCCATATGCTGTTTTCTTAAGCATATTTATGTACATAAAACTTACAAGTTCTTCTTTTTGAAGGTATTTGTTAATAAAATTATAGAATAAAAATGTCTATTATTAACAAAATATTTATTATTATTATTAATTTTTAATTTCATTTTTGGTAGATCAAAACAATAACTTTAACTAGAAACTTTTCAGATCCATGATCACGCTTAGAATTAACAAACATGACAATGTATTTATTACATTATTATTATTATTATTATTACAAATCTTCATATACAGTATAGTCATGCTAATCTAAACCCCTCGTCACATAAACCACTTGTAATCCATACAGCTTCTACCATTCCCCTAACTAAAATAATGGACTTGTCAACTGTACATTTGCAGCTCATTTGTAAACATAAGTCACACATAATGAGCATTCCTGCTTATTATGTCTACATCCCTGTTTAATTTAATAATTTTAATCTCTATCTATTGTTGTAAAGTATCTTACAAAACAAAAGATGACCTCAAAACATAAGCATCATATCCTTACTATCATATTCACATTAATCTGAACTTTTCAATAATTTGAAACTATCAGAAGTCTCAATTAGTTCAGATTAGTATGCCCATACTACAGTCGACCCCCTCTATAACACTGTTGATTATTCCGTTTTATATGAATTCCATGTTGTACGAGTCAATTAGATTTTACAAATACGTGAGCCGTTCACAGCCCGGCACACGTATTTGTAAAATCTAAGTGACTCGTACAACATGGAATTCATATAAAACGGAATTATCNTTTGTAAAATCTAAGTGACTCGTACAACATGGAATTCATATAAAACGGAATAATCAACAGTGTTTTAGGGGGGGGGTCGACTGTATATTCAGAAATCAATGAAGACAATTATTATAAAAAATTTAAGCTTTATGATAGCATAACATTAAATAAAGACTAGAAAGTTAATTGAACCTCATGCTAAATAATAATCTAATGTACTATTATGATGTAACTTGTTCTGTCTTACAATGTTAACCAAACATTTTATTCAAAAATTTCCAGCACTTTCAATAGTTTACAACTATTCTATTCAATTCCTACTATTCTATTCTATAACTATTCTTAACTGTTGATGATTTAACTGTCTTATGATGTTAAAACCAACATCATAAGACAGAATATGTTACATCATAACATTACACTAAATAAAGAGTTTAAATTTTAAATTGTTCAAATAAATCCTAAACATATTTATTAAAAAATTTCCTATTATTAATCTTTATGAAACTATTATAAATTTAATTACATATAAAATTTATTCGTATAAAAAAATATATATAAATATTAAAACAATTACTACTTACATAGAGAAATAAAAACCTGAGTATACGTTTGTGTGTTAAGATATACAACACATTTCCTGTATTTGGATTAATGACTGGAAGCCTATGGACTTTACTGTGGATAAGTGTCTTAATGGCTTCAAAAAGGCTGATAAATACAATTAAGTAAATTTAGAAAAATTCTAAATTAAAATATATTATTAATTCTGAAATTTAGCTAATTTGTTCAAACAAAATGTTTTAATTAAGAATTAAATTTTATCTGAACTATTACAAAAATCTACATAAAGAATGAATTAATAGTATATCTAAAAAATAAAATCAAGGGATATGAGGAAACAGTAAAATTTATAAAAATCCAACAATGAATTGCATAACTTTCCCAGCAAAAAAATTTAAAGTAGTGGTAGTGCCATTTGTTATATGTTAAAAACATTTTATATGATTAATTATTATAAAATGGCACAAAGCTTAATTTTGAAACTAGAGATGAGTTTTATAAAAAAAAAAAAAAAGTAAATACTAATAATAAGTAAAATCTTCATTAAATCTGATCCTACTCAAGATATGATACATGACTATTTCCCCCACCTCTTGACTTTTATACCACCATAATTTAATAGCATCAATCTCCTAATAAAGAAACCTCCTTGTATAATTTCAGAAAGTTTTGACAAAAGACACTGGAGTTATTAAGCTTCAAAATGGTTAAACAAATTTCTGCTTCCACACATACACTATCATACATACATGTGGGGGGAATCCAGATTTATTTGCATTTCTTGACATATCAAGAAATGCAAGTAAATTCCAGTCCAAAAATGTAAAAATGTTGCAGGGAGTAATTTTTTGACCAACTGCCAAACTTTCTCTATATTACATAAAACAACCAAGAAAATAATATAATTTGATTCATTTGATATCTGCATGATAGAAAATTCAATATATTTAAACACAAACAAAGTTATCTGATTATGCTAAATCACAAAATAAATAAATACCTTGCATCAGGTTCAATGCTGACTAGAGATCTTGCTTTTTCTTTTAGTACATCTGAAAATTCATAACAAAACTTTATTCTTCTTTTCATTAATATCAATTTTTTATATATGATAAACACTAAACAAGGTTTGAATAATAATTCATGTAAAAAAACTCAATGAAATAAATAATTATTATATTGTTTACTTAGTAATTAATAAAATAATTTGATTGAAAAAGTTAAACAAGTGATTAAAATAGATCATCTTCCTTAGGAATAGTCAAAACATTAATTTCTGTATTGTAAATTAGAAATATTACTTTAAAAGTATGCCATTTTAATCATCATAAATTATTAATTACAAACAATTGCATTTTGTTTGATATTAAAAATTAATCTAATAAATAAATATAAATTTTATAAATTTATTAAGCAAGTATAAACTTATTGATATAGTTCTCATGACTCATTTTTTACTCATATTTGGCATTTTGTACAGGAAAAAAATTCACATGTAGTATATTAAGATTGTTATAATCCTAATATACTACATGTTTTCATTAAAAATATTTTATTAGTAATTATTATTATATCATATTAAATTAATTCTTCCAATTAATCAAATACATCTAACAGGAAAATTTTATTGAAAAGATTTTAATATTTTATTCAATGAAAAATAAATTACACATACTACAAATTCATATTGTCATTTAATATATATTAAGAGAACATAAACTGATATAAGAGAAATCAAAGATGATGTCAATTACTAATATTGTACTACTACTAATAATTTATCAAGGATGCAGAATATTTTCAAGACACAAAATTTTATCAGAATATAGATTTTACATACAAAATTGTTGCACGTTAGTAGAAAAACATATTATGACGGAGTTAATAATTAATATGTGGTTTGAAATATTTTAATTAAAATATGCAATTCTTTAAATAGACACATAATATAATTTGCCACACAACACTAAAAATGATAAATTAATTTAAGTTTTTTTTAGATTAAAAGAATGCTTTAAGTATACATCATCACAAGATAGCATACATGATCATAAACTTAATGTAATATGTTGATTAATGCAGGCCTCAGAGTGCCATTTTCCCTCCAAAAAAGTGGGAAAAGTGAGTTGAAATACAGAAACAGTGAGTAAAAAGTGAGTGTAATAGTGACAAAACTAAGCAAAAGCATGGAAGGAAAACTCAGCAAAATAGCAGTAAAAGTTTTTTTTTCTCTTTTTATTCTGTTATGGTTAAATACATTTTAAAAATTTCTGTATATATAATAGCCACTTATATCGTGTTATATCGTGAATTTGGATATTTTTTTTTTGGGGGGTCCTCCAAATTTTAAAATACCAACTGCCATTGAATTTCTATTTGCAACAAAATACAGTATTCATATTTCTATCATTATCCTTAAAACTACCACTGAAGGTGAAACAATAAATTCATCAAGATCTATATATGCAAAACAGATAGATATATCAATTGTCATTTGTTTCGTTTTGATATTAAAAATTGTTTATTTATTAGTTTTAAGTACCATCTCCTTATTTACAAGTTTCTGTCAATTTGAAATTTTACACCTTTATGAAAATTGAAGGTATTGCATCAATTCACATAAAGGTGTGAAATTTCGAATTCACTGCATAATGTGTAAGAAAGATTTCTTTAATTCTGAACAGAAAGTTTTTATACAGAACTAACTTTATTTTGTTTTTTAGAGAATTTTTACTCTCTGTAATTTTAAAAGGTTTGATGGTTCTATTAATAAGCGATTTATTTTCACAATAAATCGCTTATTAAATACTGTATAATAAAATCGCAAGTGATATTTCATTTTTATATCGATAGTATTTGTCTTTATATGTCATTGTTAAAGAAATAATGCTATATGTGCGTTGGTGGTATCAATGTTTATGTAAATGTCAATTAATACAATATAACCAAGAATAAAGTTCAGTATTAAAAACTAAGCTGATTGCATAGCATGTATAATCTGTTTAGTATAAGCTCAGAATTTTTACTACTCAGTTATATTACTACTCAGTTATATCGTACTTTTTTCTGTCTCCCGACAAGCGTGATATAACAAGAAGCTACTGTATTTCCAGTAAACTATAAATACTTATAATACTTACTACCCAGAATAATTATACTTGTAGTCAATTTATACATACATTTAGGAATATATAGACGTAATTAAATGTTAACAACATGCTATGAAATCATTAAAATAACTTTATTCTATTTAACTCAAGTTTATGAAATTATTTAAAGATATATAAAGTAAAAAATATTCTTGTAAATGACAACTCCATAACCCAATTGTTAATTAAAACCAAATGATTTGCCAAATTATTGGGCTATAACAAAAATAATTAAATGGTCAAAAATGAAATAATTTGTCTAGAAGTAGGAGGTTATGCCACTGTCTCATGTTAATTTTAATAATTATAATATATTTTAAATTTAGAAGCGGCAGCAGTGTTGTCAGCTTGAGAGATTAATCCCTTGGCATAGCGTGTTTTTTCTCTACAAAGATTTTCTTAGAAAACAGCCAAAAACATAGGAATGCTTAAAATACTTATTTTTAATTGCCATAGATAGAAATGCAACTTTGAAGAACTAGATTTTGGTTAATAATGACAATATGGCATGTGTACATAACTTTAATTGATATTGACTCAATTTTGGCTTCTGAATTTGTAACGAGAGGTATTTTTTAAGTGCATGAAAGACCTACATACATGAAAGGAATTTGTATCCTATAACCTAACAACATTAAGCAAAAGTTGCGATTTTGAGTCCTGCTCAGGTCCGAGTATTTTCTTCCAGAAAATTCTAGTCTGATAGTTCGATAATTTCGCAGATCATTTGGTTTTAAAATTATTTTTGATTGGTCCCACATCTTAATTGAGCACGTGGAAATGATCAAAAAAGTGAGAAAAATGACCTGAAAGGTGAGAAAAGTGAGGATACTTCAAAAAAGTGAGTACAAGTGAGAAAAGTGAGTGACTCCAAGGCCTGATTAATGGTAATAAAATTAGAATCAAATGTGACAGGCATCATTACTAATACCACAAGGTACCTAATTAGAATTTTTAACACAAGGTTCTAATTAGCAGATTTTTTAGCATTCAAACATGTAAAATTTCTTTACAATGTTGGTCATGCATATTAATTCAAGCTGACATGAAATTTTACCCATTAAATAGTATTGAAAAGAGTTTTGAAATAAAAACAATTTTATTAATTTTAAATTTTCACTGGATGATGAAATTTTCTTTAAAAAATAAAAAGATGTAGTCATTTCAAAAAAAAAAAAATTTCTTTTTTGTTTCCTTTTAACACTTTCAGGACCGATCCTTTAGGTGTCATATTTCTGTGGACAGACCTTTGTTGACCTTTTTAAAAATACTGCCTGTTTGAAAATGAACAACTTTAATATAGGCTAGTCATAAAAACCATATTTTTTTTTTCAATTTAATTTGATATATAATAAGTAAGAATTTGTTAATATAGATTTGATTTTCATAATTTAAATATGTATACAAATGCAAAAACCAATATTTTTTGCCTTTATTTATAATTGCACCATTTGAAAAATGCATCTTCAATTCTAATTGGGTAATGGTTTGTTTTAATTCTGTTTATTGTTTTCTGTCCTTTGACAAAAATATGATGATGATGTGTGCAATGAACATTTAGTTTTTGTTTCATTTATGACATTCCAAAAAATGTGCAAATTTCTACACATTAAAAAGTGCATTAATCCACAATAATTTGATGTTTATACTTATTTACTTAAGTGTATTTATATTTTAAGAGAACTAAACATTAAATTATTTAATAATAATAGTAATAACTTTAAACGGAAAAAAAATGACAAAAAAAATTTGATAAAAGTTAAAAAAATTTTGATATTGATTTCAAATTTTGAGTACCTCTTGACAAAATTTTAATGAGCTTGAAGTATATTTCTTACAAAAGGATGATGGTCATAGGAAATACAAGCAGACATGTTTAGACCAAAGGTTACAAGAAAGTTATGGGATAGTGCTGGGTCAAGATCATTCCTTTATCTCATATAATTGCTGCCCAGAAAGTTTTAGTGTTATTTTGGTAAAAATCAAAACTATGGTTCAGTAACTGAGACCAACTTATCCCTACTGCATGCACATAGCTGTTTAAGTAGGAAGCAATGTAATAAATATCTGAAGTGATAAACAAAGTATCAAAATAGCACTCTCTCTCATCATCCCTCACTATCAGAAATCTGCTATATACTACACAAATTCCCCCATGTTCATAAATAATTGGAACCAAGTAATCTTAATTTAACATTGAATTCCATTTTCAATGTTAAATTTATAATTCCTTCCAAAACTTTACAATATTACTACTGTTTTAAAAAAATTTCAAAAAAAAATGAATGGCTTTATTAAATAAATATACTGTATATTGGTTTATAGTGCACAAAAGTCATTTTATTTAACTCAAAAGAAAAGGAAAAAAAAACAGTAACACAATTTATGACAGATCCCATACAAATAAGTAAGTGCGGTGATCTTTTAGTGTTGCACCTGCTTGAGCATCCAATTCACATGGGTTACATACTACTGTAAACTGGAGATGGTATCTCCAATTTCTCAAAAGTTGATATTTTGGTGTATAAATTTCTGATCATGAATAATCAAATTCTCAAACATTGAAGTCCACAAAGATCAATAGTGTATAGAGTTGGGGACACATCACTCAAATGCACACCAGACACTACAGCCAACACTGCCTCACTATGACAAATGCCTCACACAATGTCTGTGCACATCTAATATTCTTATTTTTAACTTATTTAAATATTGTGCATTCTAATTTCACTTTTAAAATATAGGATTTCCCTGAATTTTGGCAAATTTCTCCAATTAATATCTATAGACTTAGCCAAGATGCTACTCCATTTTATTGTAATGTTTTTGCAGCTATTGCTATTATTACTACTTTTCTACCACAAATTTTCCCAAGATTGCTTTAATTTCCACCAAACTTCCTTTGTGCAGTCAAACATATTTTGCACCCTGATATTTATAAAGATTTTAAAACTTTACAAAAATATTACCTCTCCATGTCTCAATTTTATGTTCTTCTAATTCATCCATATGTACCTAAAAATCAAATTCACTTTTAAACATTCATATGATTACTATATAAAATACAAATTTTAATGATGCCAAACAAAATTTAATCAAAAGGAAAACTTACCAATGGAGATTTATAATATGTTCTTAAAATATTGATGAAATCTGTTATGGTTAGCATTCCTATTAAATATAACAATAAATTTTTTATTAAAAATTTAAACTTTCTAAAATTCTATCAACTACTATTCATATACTCTGAAAAATATGAAAAGAATACTTATATTATGGAATTAAAAAACATATATACAAGGATATCAGATAATAAATATCAAGAAATTAAACTGAAGGAGTTTGAAACTACATTTATACTTAATGACTATCCTAAATTGAAATTAAATACATGGCATAAACAATACTGGAAAAACAGATATAATACAAAATAGACAAAAAATATAAAACCTTCTTCTACATAAAAAAGATTTTCAAGAGTTGTAATAAGATCCTTAAAAAAGATAATATGAGTTTAGCCTCATATTTCACCAACAAAATATCACACATTTATAATAACATTAATAAACAACATAACAATAAAATAAACAATCTTAAAAATGTAGGAACAGTTTATAGAGTGGAATGTAACTGTTATAATTTGAAAACTTATATTGGTGAAACAGGCCATTTATTAGAAACAAGAATAAAAAAACATGAAGCTGTAGTTTGACTTAGATATAACACTTCCCCATGGTATAATCACATATTAAATAATAATTGTCAAATCAATAGAAATAAAATAAAAGTTTCATAGTTTTAAGCAATATTGTTTTGAACATTCAATTTTTTAGGTAATCTTTTCCTTTCTTAATGACCATAAGTCATTAATTGTTGTTAAATTTTTGTTTCTGAAACAATAAATCTTGAGATATAAGCTATATTTGTTTCAAATTTACTTATGTTTGAATTATTAATAAATTACTTTAAAATTTTGCATATTGTAAAATGATGGATGGAAGCCAAGATTTAAAATCATCTGTTGTCTAAGCTGCAATTTTTTACAATTGAGATGTGCTTCAGATATATCCTTCTTTAAAGTAATCTTTTACTCATAATATAACATTATGTGCTTAAATATTGCTCTTTTTTCTGTATCTGAAATAGCAGTATGATTATCTAATAAAATAATAGTTATAAAGACTATTTTTACAAACTGTGGCTAAAAATGTATTTATAATCACATTAAGATATGGCTTATGGGTGTTAAAAAAACAGAATCAACACTAATGCAATTTAATGATGCTAGTTAATGTCATAAAATGTGATTTCATATAGCATTGTATATATGAGACTAACAAAAATTTTAACTTTAGACTTTACAGAAATATGAGGTTAGAATTATTGACTTATATAGTCCCAAGCTAGAACCAACTATTCTGAGTGATTTAAAAGGTGCAACTTTGTAGAGAATGACTTTTTGTGGGTCTGATTATAGTTTACACAGCAATGACAATACCATTACAAACAGTATATGAGAGTAGAAACAATGTTGTATACCTTTACTTATGCTCTGCCATTTACATCAGTGATACTTAAAGCATCAACTATTGGAAACAGAATGTGGTATAGTTTTCATTTATTCTGAATTTTTAGTACATTAATCTCTGTGCTAAATAACTTAAATTCTACAAACAACAGTTTTAGATGAAAATATTTGAAAAAAATAGAATTAAGTTGTGCACAACCCGTTATTAACAGCACTATTTCATTTGTTTCCCACTCTAAATTAATTAAAGTTTGCATTTACATTTACTTTGTAAATTAACACTAGTTTGTGAGCAATATTTTGTAGGCTTAAAAAATTGATTTATAAACTGGTACTAAATTTTGCCTAAAAACAATTTGCACTAATTTATAAACTGGTACACTGCATAACATAACAGCAGCCTAACNAATAATCTTAGTTCAATCTCATTAAAATCAATATTTACAAAAATTATGCTTAAAATTTTTTTCATTACTCAAATTATCAGAAATTAAATGCTTACCATTTTGTACAAGAGCAAAAAATGCTTTTTTCACCTGAAATTAAATAGAGAAGTAAAGATTAATCTAATTGACAAAATTAAATAATATAATCATTAGTACAAGTACAGTGGTCTCTATAGTCTGTCATTTACCAGTCCAACACCCAGCAGAGTAGTGCAAATGAAATTTTCATGTTATAATTATAACTTGTCAATGAATATGACAGAGAGAACAGAGAAGGACTGATATACATATATACTGTCAATCACTAGTTGTTTGTTGCACTTGCAACTGGTAAAACAATCATAATCATGATAATTACAATAAAATAACCTGTGAACCAAGGGCAATTTTTACTGTGCAGTAAGTATGCATATACATACAAAATCCAATAATCCAACAATCTGCTGTAATCCAGTACAGATGGTCTGATATATGTCAGATTACAGAGACACTACAGTACTCCTAAATTTTACAAAATATTAGATCTTTATTTTTACAGTTATTTCAATTTAATGATATACAGGTAACCCCCGTATAACACGGTAGTTACGTTCCAAAAAATTGCCGTGTTATGCGAATCCGTGTTATACGAAACAAAGAACTAATACGAAAAGGAGGGTTAGGTTCCAAAAATTAAAAAACATGCTAGTATATTTTCATAATTAAGATAAATATCTTCATTAAAATTTTTTTAAGTGATACATATTAATATAAATTAAACAATGTTTTCTTCGTCATCACTAAAAACACTATTAATTAACCGAGAGCGTTTTCTTTTTGGCAAGTTATCCTTATCCTCTGAGCATTTTTCTGCATTATCTTCAGATCCATGCTTTACCTTTTGCAAAATGTATGTAATTTTAGATTGCTTGCTTCTAGTTAAAAGGTCTTTATAAATTTCCTTATATGGTGCTAAGCACTTATGAAGAATAAAGCAAGTATGGAATAAGGGAAAAACATTCGGCAACATCAGAAGCAGAAGCATCGCGATCTGGCAATATTGAAACAAGTTTCGAGAAGGACCACCTGTATCGACAGAAGGCGAGAAGAGAAAATTTACATACTTAAGTACTAATAGTTTACGAAAAATAATTTTCGTGAACTATTATTAGTTAAGTATGTAAAAATTTATTACATTTCCTGTTGTACAAGGGTTTTATCCAATTCTCGAACCGTGTCAGAGTGAATCCGTGCTATAAAAGTACCGTGTTATAGGGGGGGATGGTACCAATTCTTGAACCGTGTTAGAGCGAATCCGTGCTATAGAAGTGCCGTGTTATACGGGGGTTACCTATAATCCATAATCAATAATCAAAAAGTACTGCTTAATGGCACATAAATCCCAATAAAATAAAGTCATCTTTACAGAGGATGTCCCATAAATTATCAGCCATTTAGCTAGAAGAAATTTACTTATTATAAAAACTACATGAACTAATTCTATTGTTTGAAATATGGACTACTGTTATCCATAGTCTGTATCCATCTTTCAGCTAACTCTTGCATTCACTCTCTTGTACCATTTTTCATTTGAACAAAAAAAATTCTTGCACTGTAATCTCAAATTGCTCCAGATTTTGGAAGCATCATCAATGTAAAAAGTATGCAATTGATGAAAAAAGTAATTTGATGATGCAAGATTGGGACTGTAGGCAGAGTGTGGTAAAAGTTCAATTGTGTACAATATTTGCCATTGTTCTTCTTACTGTGCACAATTGTATATTATGTATGTATGGCTTACATATGTGATTTATGTATGTATTCTATTATTAGTTTCAAATTGGGTACAGTAGAATACCATTGTTTTAACACAGCATACATATGTTCAAGTTGAGAGGAGTAAAGTTCAGCAGTTATGTAATGATTAAACAACATGGAAAGAGAGTGTCTCCTTGCCTGTCTTGTAGTTATCTTGAAGAGTTCTGTCAATTTGTTTCCAACCCTGAGTCTTTTTCTATACATATATTTGTCATTTTTATTAATTTCTCAGCTATTTCAAATTCAGCCATTATTTGCCATAGTTATATGTGATTGATGTCATATGCTTTAGTGAAATCTGTGTATTGGTGTACCTGTTTGTACTCATACTTCTTTTTCAGCTACTGTCTTAGGGTAAATATCTGGTCAATAGTTGACCAATTCTGTCTAAACCCACACTGATAATCCCCTAAGATATTTTCTATATAAGATGTTAGCCATTTGGAAAGAAGCATCAACAGTATGTTGAAGTATGTTGTATGTTGTAACAGTATGTTGTTTTCAGTAATGATATTCCCCTGCATAGCTCTTTGCTTCTATTTTTGTGGCTGGGGCAAATGATTCTTTCCATTTGCCTGTAAGTTCATCATTATTCCAAATATTTAGTAAGAGCTTATGGCCTTCCTTTTGAAGACATTTACCTTCCAATTTGAACAATTCAGCAGGTATACCATCACCTCCTGGTGCCTTGTAGTTCAATTGAGATATACTAAACTCTATTTCGTAACCAATAGTTCTTCTACTGACATGTTTACATCATCTTGGCCTGTTTTATCTACAATTATTTCCACGGATCAAATCCTGTGCCTTTTGTGTGTCTTGGCTTTCTTTTACAATGCTCAACAGATCTTTGAAGAATTCTCACACCTATTCAGGATCTTGTCCACTTCTGTTATGATCTTGTCATTTTAATCTTGTAATTGTCATATATTATTTAGATGAATGTAAAGATATTGTGACAATATGGAAAAATGAACTTTTTACTTTGCTTTGTGAAAATGTGAAAAATCAACCGTTTTTAAATCACAGACTTTATAACTCTGAATTTACTTTGAACAAATTTTTATCTGTTTTATCTACAAGTATTTTCTATTTGTATAATTATTTGTGATAAATATCTTTTGGCAATGTAGAAATTCAATATAAGATATAAATACAGTAGAACCTCGATTATTCAGACTAATTGGGGATGAATGTAGTCCAGATTAGGAAAAATTCAGATAATCGAAACAAATACTTTAATTTATCTTTTAATGATAATACAACACGTTTTCTTTTCGACGACATATCGGTAATATTAAAAATAAATACTGTATTTAAATTGTGATCAAATTTTCAAGAAAAATGTTCATATTGAATTTGGACTACTACTGACCAGCACTAACAGACTACCTATTGTTTAAAAGGCCCTCTGGTGGCGCAAGAAGACTGATCTTATAAAATAAAAAGCAGTTGAAACTGCATTTTTATGAATAAAAATTTGACAAACTATTTATCGTTTTATGACGAGTAAAACTTTTTTGTCGCGTTTGCGGCTTTTAAGTAATGCATAAACTTTCGAGGCGCGAGGCCCTTCAGACCGCGAGGCATAGGTGGTGGCCCACGTTGCCAATACGCCGCCCTTGGTCATAGAAATGATGTAATTTGAATATAAATTATTTATAAATACGTATGTCAAGTTATATTTTTATTATGACGCAAAATATATTTAAGAGTTTACGACCACTGTGCTGGGTGAGACATCGTTGAAACAAAAAAAGTTATGCATTCCATCATGTACATAAACAGTATCGTAATTCGCCAAGTGCAAATCAGCAAATTCATAAAATTTTTGTTTATTTTGACCAATCCGGTTAATTGAGGTTCTACTGTATACTTATAACAACTGTTGCAGTTAAATATGAGTTTTCAAAATTTTATTAAAAAATGGACAAATATATTACTGCTTTTGAAATTTATGGAAGAACATTACACTAGCAATTTTTCTCATTTTCCTTTGGCTATTTACTTGACTTGATTCTGTTTACCTTTAAATTTATTTTTGCTTATCTAAAAAATTATTTTTATTTAGGTAATAAAGTAATTATTTGCAATGCTTATTTAAATAACAAAAAAAAAAAGATAAGCAATATATATCTTAAACAACAACAACGATAATAATGAGGTTGTTTGAGAAAGCCATGAATAATTTTTTATTTGTTAGATTACACTCATCTGACTTAAATATTATCATGACCTTTTTCAAAATACTTCCTATCAAAAGAAATACACCTGTCCTAGCATCACAGTAGTTCATCAAGTTAAAAGGACATCTTTCTGCATGATCTTCAAAATTACTCTACTACTTTTAAAATCTGTCACTTTCCTGTATTTTGCATAGCACTAATCAGTGACAGAATGCTGGAATGATCCCATTTTGACGAAAGGAGCAGGCTGTCTAGAGTTATCACTTAATCAATTTTATACAGAGAAGTGATGCCATAATTTTATCATTCTTTTCTCTAATTCTTTGCTAGTAGATTTGAACATTTCAATTGGCAATTCCAACATCAAATGTTTTTAATGGCAATACAATTTTATTAACTGATTTTATTATTGCACATGCATCTTGTAATGACGGGGAATCAATAAATTTTGTTCTTTTGACCTGAACAAAAAGCAATGCAAGTCTTTCTTGAACAACCTTTGTAATAATAAAAGTAAAGCATATATTCATAACTTACTAATAATTGTGTATCAAATACAACCAGTTTGGCACTGATAGGTATCAAATCATAACATCGATAGTTTTTGAAAAATTTGGCAAAAATATGGTCTTCATCTTCCCCTATTAGAAATAAAAATTCTTGAATAAATAAAATAATGTACTATAACAAAATTATATCTTAAAATTAAATTAGTCATTAGACATATTTTTTTCCTTTAATTCGTACAGAACTAAAGCATTACCATTATTTTTTACATGGGTTATCTGTGTTTTAAAGTCAATTTGAAAGATGAGGATTACCTGTCAATTTTATATTTCAATTATAACCTCACCCAACACCTTTTTCTTTATCTAAATTTACTGAAATTTACTAAAGAAATTGTGAAATATCTGTTATACACTGCACACATTCATCTCCATTGATTTTTCCAGAAACCACTAAACCATATATGTTTTACCTTTAGTTGTCTTGTTTTCCACACACAAACCCATATTTTAATTATCATTAGACATTCCTATTTTAACATGTTTTAAAGGCTAATTTCATTCCTTCTCTATGACGACTTTCAAAAAATTATTTAGAAGCTGAATATCAATTTTAGCACACATTAACCTTCTATAGTGAATATGAGCTAAGCAATCAATCTACAAATTGTAGCACTCTATTGTAACGTCCATATGAAATTTTTTTAGTAAAAAAAAAATCAATAATAATTACATTAATTGCAATTATTTTATTTACCACTGATTTTTACTCTACAGGTTTATAACAGTCCTTCCTGCCAAGAACCATATTTTGACCCTAATCTCAATCCAGAAGGGAGCTCTTCCAAACATCAAATATGTTATAGATATTATCACAATCTTTTTCTAATTAATTTTTTCAGGTTTATAAATATATAATAATAAATATTAATCTTTTATTGGAGAGACTATTTTAACTTTTCAAAATTATTTTGGATGATTATTCAGTCAATCTTGATCATTAATTAAGACAGATTACTTGATAACTAATGCCAATAGGCTATAAATTTCAGCTCTTTACATCACTATAAAGTGAATTTTAACAACTAAAATAATTACACAAATTTAAAATGATATCCAAGCTTGACCAAGCAATGTATCATTTACAGACATTACTTTCTTCTATTTTGCTAACAAAACTAAAGAGAAAGACAATTTCATTACTATTTTAATTTATTTGCTCCATTCTTTAAACTGTACTTTAATTAATACAAGGGGTATTTTTATTCAACCTCCAATTTGTCAGGGAAAGAAAAATGCAAACAGTGAAGATCAAAACTGCTTTATTTACAAAAGTTAGACACACTTTTCAGCTACTTCTCTACATAATTGTTGCCATTTCAATTTAGGCACTTATCATACCATGGCACCACATTTTCTATATTCTCACCCAAGAGTTTGCCTCCAGGTAACTTACTAAATCCTTCAAGGTAGCCTTCCAACTCCTCATCAGTTTGGAATCCCTGACCTCCTAACCACCACTTCAAGTGAATGAACAGATGGAAATCACTTGGTGCTAAGTCTGAGCTGTACTGTAGATGAGCAAACACTTCCCATTTGGACTTCTGAAGAAGTTCTTATGTTTGTACTGTAGTGTGAAGACAAGCATTACTGTATAGCCTTGACTTAGCACTTAGCCTAAAATGTGTATCTAACTTCTGTAAATAAAACAGTTTTGATCTTCACTGTTCATTTTTTCCTGCAAAATCAAAGGTTAAATAAAAAAACACCCTTCATATAAAACCAACTTCTACAAAGTAAATTTGTAAACAATTTATTGTTAAATATTTAATATTTAAATTAAAATAAAAGTAACAATAAGATTTTTTAAATGTAAAAAATAATGGCAATGGTGTTAATTAAAAACAAGTAAATGAGAATAGCAATAGTCAACAATGATAAGGTGCAGTGAGACTGACCAAAGCTATTAAGCAATTAAATAATTTTTTAAGTACAGTAGAGCATTGATTATCTGAATCAATTGGGGACTGGGGTTGATCAGAAAATCGATTTTTCGGATAACCAATTATGTATGAAAAATATATTAACCTATCCCATGTTGAAATTCATTCAAATCCTGTCACGTCCTTAACTACCCTCTCATGATCGCGCCAGTGCTGCCAGCTAAAACACACACACCAACAAAAATAATATTGGAGTAGTCCAAGAAATAGCCAAAGATTGCAGCATCACAGCGCTAGTGAAAATATGCCAACTGGAAAGCTTTTGGTTAATTGACATTTCGATTGATAAATAATCAATGCTCTACTGTATATATATATATATATATATAATAAACAGCCAAAAGCCCAATACATTGATACCAACAATCACCATAATTAATCAAGCTATTGTCTTGCTATTACTAATAATTAGAAATTAAGTAATTTGGTAAATTTTTTACTATAAATTCATATTTATAAAAACAAATTTATAAAAATTGTTTTCTGTTAAACTTTGTAGCATTATCTGTAAAGCCAGTATAATAAGTCCTGATAATAGAAGATACAAATTTATAGTCGAAAATTTACATTTTAGTAAGAAAAAAGGATATTGAGGCATTTTAATTAAGTAATTTGGTATTAGAGATAGACGGTAGGTGCCATCTCTTATCTAAATGAATAATTATAATAATAATTAAATAATTTAGAACAGTCTGGAAGAAAAAAACTGGCCCGAAGCAGGATATGAACCTGCAACCTTTGCTTACTGTGCAATGTGCTGCCAATTATGTCACCCAGACCTCCGAGCAAGTCTTCACTTGCAGACATATTTAAACCTAGATATAACCATTCATGGTTCCTCCAGACTTTTCTAAATTATTTAATAAATTATTAATTATAATTATTAATTTAAATAAGAGATGGCACTTAATGTCTACCTCTAATACTACACTACTTAATTTTTAATTATTAATGATAGCAAAACAACAGTCCAATTAATTATGGCAATTTTTGGTTTAATTTTTTAAGTTATGGCAATAATAAAATCAATTTTCATATAAACTTTTTAAACAGTAATTGGATAAATGAAACAATTATAGATCCTGGATGATCTGACAATTACAATCTATAATTTTTATCATATGAAGAACCATATGACAAACTTAACAAACTTAAAATGTATGCCTTTAAAAAAATTAATACAGTAGAGTCTCGAAAACTCGGCCTAATGTGGACCGAAAGGTGGTCGAGTTTGTGAAAGTGCCGAGTTATCGGGAATGGGATTAAAAAAAATAAGTATGAGTGTTTCCTCAGAAAATACTATACTGTACTTGTATGTATTTGTAGGCACCAACGTGGGCGATGGTCGATTGGCACTACAATCCTTTGTTTAGTCGTAAGTAGCGGAGCTCTTGTCGAATACACCTGAACTGTGTCGTGGCAGGTCGAATAAGTGCGGTGGTCTGACGAAACGCTCACGTCATCCACGGGAGGCCCTCTGGTGGCAACTGTAGGCGTTAGCGCCTCAGTACTCCCCCGCGAGTGTCAACGATACTTTAGGTTGAAGCGTACCCGTCGTCCAGAGCGGGTTGTGACCGGTGGTTGGGTCTCGTCGAGGTCCGTTGGTGGTGGGGGTCTCTCTTCCGTGCTGGTTGGGGCGGAAGTTGTAGGGTCGGCGACAAAGGCTGGTTTGAGGCGGTCGATAGTAACCGTCACCTCCTTGCCGTTGATGTTAACCCTGAACGTCTTGTCGGAGCGCTGGAGGACTTGGAACGGGNATATTTAATATTTAAATTAAAATAAAAGTAACAATAAGATTTTTTAAATGTAAAAAATAATGGCAATGGTGTTAATTAAAAACAAGTAAATGAGAATAGCAATAGTCAACAATGATAAGGTGCAGTGAGACTGACCAAAGCTATTAAGCAATTAAATAATTTTTTAAGTACAGTAGAGCATTGATTATCTGAATCAATTGGGGACTGGGGTTGATCAGAAAATCGATTTTTCGGATAACCAATTATGTATGAAAAATATATTAACCTATCCCATGTTGAAATTCATTCAAATCCTGTCACGTCCTTAACTACCCTCTCATGATCGCGCCAGTGCTGCCAGCTAAAACACACACACCAACAAAAATAATATTGGAGTAGTCCAAGAAATAGCCAAAGATTGCAGCATCACAGCGCTAGTGAAAATATGCCAACTGGAAAGCTTTTGGTTAATTGACATTTCGATTGATAAATAATCAATGCTCTACTGTATATATATATATATATATATAATAAACAGCCAAAAGCCCAATACATTGATACCAACAATCACCATAATTAATCAAGCTATTGTCTTGCTATTACTAATAATTAGAAATTAAGTAATTTGGTAAATTTTTTACTATAAATTCATATTTATAAAAACAAATTTATAAAAATTGTTTTCTGTTAAACTTTGTAGCATTATCTGTAAAGCCAGTATAATAAGTCCTGATAATAGAAGATACAAATTTATAGTCGAAAATTTACATTTTAGTAAGAAAAAAGGATATTGAGGCATTTTAATTAAGTAATTTGGTATTAGAGATAGACGGTAGGTGCCATCTCTTATCTAAATGAATAATTATAATAATAATTAAATAATTTAGAACAGTCTGGAAGAAAAAAACTGGCCCGAAGCAGGATATGAACCTGCAACCTTTGCTTACTGTGCAATGTGCTGCCAATTATGTCACCCAGACCTCCGAGCAAGTCTTCACTTGCAGACATATTTAAACCTAGATATAACCATTCATGGTTCCTCCAGACTTTTCTAAATTATTTAATAAATTATTAATTATAATTATTAATTTAGATAAGAGATGGCACTTAATGTCTACCTCTAATACTACACTACTTAATTTTTAATTATTAATGATAGCAAAACAACAGTCCAATTAATTATGGCAATTTTTGGTTTAATTTTTTAAGTTATGGCAATAATAAAATCAATTTTCATATAAACTTTTTAAACAGTAATTGGATAAATGAAACAATTATAGATCCTGGATGATCTGACAATTACAATCTATAATTTTTATCATATGAAGAACCATATGACAAACTTAACAAACTTAAAATGTATGCCTTTAAAAAAATTAATACAGTAGAGTCTCGAAAACTCGGCCTAATGTGGACCGAAAGGTGGTCGAGTTTGTGAAAGTGCCGAGTTATCGGGAATGGGATTAAAAAAAATAAGTATGAGTGTTTCCTCAGAAAATACTATACTGTACTTGTATGTATTTGTAGGCACCAACGTGGGCGATGGTCGATTGGCACTACAATCCTTTGTTTAGTCGTAAGTAGCGGAGCTCTTGTCGAATACACCTGAACTGTGTCGTGGCAGGTCGAATAAGTGCGGTGGTCTGACGAAACGCTCACGTCATCCACGGGAGGCCCTCTGGTGGCGACTGTAGGCGTTAGCGCCTCAGTACTCCCCCGCGAGTGTCAACGATACTTTAGGTTGAAGTGTACCCGTCGTCCAGAGCGGGTTGTGACCGGTGGTTGGGTCTCGTCGAGGTCCGTTGGTGGTGGGGGTCTCTCTTCCGTGCTGGTTGGGGCGGAAGTTGTAGGGTCGGCGACGAAGGCTGGTTTGAGGCGGTCGATAGTAACCGTCACCTCCTTGCCGTTGATGTTAACCCTGAACGGTTTTGTCGGAGCGCTGGAGGACTTGGAACGGGCCATCGTATGGGGGCTGTAGAGGTTTACGTATGGCGTCGTGGCGCACGAAGACGTGGGAACAGGTCTGTAGGTCGCGGAACACAAACGTCTGGTGGTTGCCATGCTTGCGCGGTGAGACGGGATGTAGTCGTCACATCCTGCCCCGGAGATCGGAGACAAAATCGGACCCGTCTACCGTGTTGTCGTTGACAAAAAATTCTCCGGGCAAGCGCAGCGTTTGTCCGTAGACCAGCTCGGCTGCGGTGCCGTTGATGTCTTCTTTGTACACGGTCCGGACTCCCATGAGCACTATGGGTAGGTCGTCCGTCCAGCGGTCAGCAGAGTGGCACTTGATCGCTGCCTTAAGTTGCCTGTGAAATCGTTCGATAATTCCATTGGCGGCTGGGTGAAAGGCAGTGGTGCGGATTCTCGACGTACCAGTCAGCGCTGTGAGTGCTTTGAACAGGTGGGACTCAAATTGTCGTCCCTGATCTGTTGTCAGCCGCTGTGGAACACCGAAACGAGCGATCCAGCCATCAAAAAATGTTTTGGCTACGGCGGCAGCTGTGATCTCCGACATAGGAAATGCTTCCGGCCAACAGGAGAAACGGTCGATTGCCATGAGGCAATATGTGAAGCCATTGGATGGCGGTCCAACGATGTCAATGTGGAACGTGGTCGAATCGCTGATTTGGCGGGGTGAATGATCCAGTCGGTGAGACGGTGTGCTGGGTGATCTTGTTCTTCTGGCACGCAATACAGTTACGTACGAACTTTTTGCAGTCACGCTCGATGTTGGGCCACACGAAGGACTTCTTAACGAGGCGACATGTGGCTCTCACCCCGGGGTGTGACAACCCGTGCAGTGAGGCGATTGCCTGCTGTCGGAAGTCTTTGGTGACGAAGGGACGAGCGTTGAGCGTGGATGTGTCGCAGTAGAGTTGTGCCATGGTGTTCAGGATGGTGATTCGTTTAAGCTGGAGACCTGTATTGGAACAGAGGAGCTGTCCCTGTTCGTCGTCGGACTCTTGGGCAGAGGCGAGTGCCCGGAAGTCGATCGCCTGTGTGATAGGCTCTATTCGAGACAAGGCATCTGCAGCGATGTTGTTTGTACCCTCGACGTGGCGGATGTCTGTGGTGAATTGTGATATGAAGTCTAAATAGCGAAACTGTCGGGGAGATGCCCGACAGTTTCGCTATTTAGACTTCAGGTTTTTTTTTCAGGTTTCTGTTTCAGGGCGAAAGTCAGCGGCTTGTGGTCGGTGAATAGGGTGAACTGCCTTCCCTCGAGCATGTGTTTAAATTTCTTGACGGCAGAGTAGGCAGCGTACAGCTCCCGGTCGTATGCGGACCACTTTTTCTGTGATTCAGATAGTTTCTGGCTGAAAAATGCTAACGGCTGCCAGTGCCCGTCGATCCTCTGCTGTAGGGATGCCCCTATGGCGGTGGATGATACATCAACCATTAGGGAGAGATGCGCGTTTCGTGATGGGTGGGCTAGGAGTGCGGCATTGGCAACGGCGTTCTTTACGTTGCGGAAAGCACTGTCGGCATCGGAGGTCCACTCGAGGTGATCTTTCGGACTCGGGTGCCCTGAAGCAGTTTGTTGAGTTCTGAAGTGATGAGAGCTGCATTGCGTATGAAGCGGCGATAGAAATTTACTAGTCCCAGAAATCAGCGTAGATCGCGGACGGTAGTTGGTCTAGCGAACTCGATGATTGCCTCGACTTTTTGTGGAAGTGGGCGGATTCCTTTTGGGTTGACCAGGTACCCGAGGAATTGTACTTCTTGCTTTCCGAATACGCATTTTGATGCGTTGATTACAACACCGTAGTCACGAAGTCTGGTAAATAACTTGCGTAGGTGCTGCAGATGTTCGGTTTTGTTTCGGGACGCTATAAGTATGTCGTCGATGAAGACGTAGCAAAATTCGAGGTCACGAGTAACTTTGTCCATGAAGCGCTGGAATGTTTGCGCAGCATTACACAAACCAAAAGACATGAAGTTGAACTCGTATAGTCCAAACGGTGTGGTGACAGCCGTTTTAGGGATATCCTATGGAGCTATAGGGATATGGTGGAAAGCACGGACAAGGTCGACGGTTGAGAAGTACCCACAACCGTGAAGAGTGGATGCGAAGTCCTCTATGTGAGGAACAGGATAACGGTCGGGTACAGTTCGTGCGTTGAGTAGACGGTAGTCACCGCAGGGTCGCCACTGGTCGTTCTTCTTTGGGACGAGGTGTAATGGCGATGACCAGCTGCTGGTGGACGGTCGGCAGATCCCTTGAGCGAGCATGAATTCAAACTCGCGCTTAGCCAGAATGTATTTGTCCGGCGCAAGTCGCCGGGGTTTGCAGCGCACTGGTTGTCCAGGCGTCGTGATAATATGATGGACGGTGGAGTGTCGGACGGGTGCGATGGTTGGAGATGGACGTGTTATCTCGGGAAACTCGCTCAGTAGTCGATGATAAGGAGAATTGCCGGCAATAGTTCGTACTGACGGTGCAGTGACGCTGAGGATATGTCCATGGCTGACCAGCTTCGTTGTCGAGTCGATGAGACGTTTGCTGCGAAGGTCTGGGAGAAGTCCATAATGTGATAAAAAATCGGCACCGATCAATGGTTGTGTGACGTCAGCTACAATGAATCGCCATGTAAAGTTTCGTCGAAGAGAGAAGTCTGGCGTGATTGTTGCGTAGCCGTATGTCTTGATTGCTGTGCCGTTCGCTGCGAAGAGTTGATAGTCTTCTACACAGCGTTTTGGAAGGCGTGAAGCAGGATAAACGGAGACATCGGCGCCAGTGTCGATTAAGAATGCGACTTTGGACGTACGATCTGTGATGAATAAGCGACGGCTTAAGTTTTTGGAATCAGTCGCCGTCTCTACTGACTCCCGTTCTCGTTTCCCATCGAACAAGGTGGTCGGCAGCGTCGGGCATTCGCGCCAAATTTGGCATGGTACCAGCAGATATTGTTCGGGGAGGTGTTAGGTGGGGAGCGTCGACCGAGTCTTCCACGGCTCGAGGAACGGCGGCGAGGTGGAGAACAGCCATATTGTCGTGACATCTCGGAAATTTGTTTTGAGAGTTCGGAGATTTGCACTTCGAGCGCGGCGATTCTGGGATCGACTGTGGCAGAGGCCGTAGACGTGGCGGAGATATTTGGTGTCGAGGGGTACATTTCGCTAAGGCGGTCGGCGATCTTAGCGAGAGATTCGAGTGTGCCCTCGGATACGGTTAGTATCTTCTGTATATCGGTGGGAAGACGGGACAACCAAATACTTCTGATTAGGTCCTCGGTAACCGTATGACCTGCGAGAGTTCTTAGGCATCGAAGAAATTGCGATGGTGTGCGGTCGCCGAGCTCTTCGGTACGTATAAGCTTTTCGAGGCATTGGGCTTCGGACTGGGACAAGCGGTCGATCAGTGCCCGTTTAATCGCTTTGTATTTGTCGGTATTCGGAGGAGCGGCCAAAATGTCTTGAACTTCGGTAGCCATACGTTCAGATAAACTCGCGACTACATGGCTGTATTTCGTTTCATCGTTGGTTATGTTCGCGAGGACGAATTGGCTCTCCAACTGGGCGAACCAAAGTGCTGGGCTCTCGGTCCAAAATGGCGGCGGCTTGACGGCCACGTGGCCAACCACGGGTTCACTCATTCTTTCACGTACCTGGTAAAATGTTTCTGTTCTCCAAGCGAAATTTGTAAATCCGATGAGTTATCACGTTCGGGTCACCATATGTAGGCACCAACGTGGGCGATGGTCGATTGGCACTGCAATCCTTTGTTTAGTCGTAAGTAGCGGAGCTCTTGTCGAACACACCTGAACTGTGTCGTGGCAGGTCGAATAAGCGCGGTGGTCTGACGAAACGCTCACGTCATCCACGGGAGGCCCTCTGGTGGCGACTGTAGGCGTTAGCGCCTCANGCCATATTGTCGTGACATCTCGGAAATTTGTTTTGAGAGTTCGGAGATTTGCGCTTCGAGCGCGGCGATTCTGGGATCGGCCGTGGCAGAGGCCGTAGACGTGGCGGAGATATTCGATGTCGAGGGGTACAATTCGCTAAGGCGGTCGGCGATCTTAGCGAGAGATTCGAGTGTGCCCTCGGATACAGTTAGTATCTTCTGCATATCGGTGGGAAGACGGGACAACCAAATGCTTCTGAGTAGGTCCTCCGTAACCGTATGACCTGCGAGAGTTCTTAAGCGTCGAAGGAATTGCGATGGCGTGCGGTCGCCGAGCTCTTCGGTGCGTAGAAGCTTTTCGAGACGTTGGGCTTCGGACTGGGACAAGCGGTCGATCAGTGCCCGTTTAATCGCTTTGTATTTGTCGGTATTCGGAGGAGCGGCCAAAATGTCCTGGACTTCGGTAGCCATACGTTCCGATAAACTCGCGACTACATGGCTGTATTTCGTTTCATCGTTGGATATGTTCGCGAGGACGAATTGGCTCTCCAACTGGGCGAACCAAAGTGCTGGGCTCTCGGTCCAAAATGGCGGTGGCTTGACGGCCACGTGGCCGACCACGGGTTGACTCATTGTTTTCACGTACCTGGTAAAATATTTCTGTTCTCCAGGCGAAATTTGTAAATTCGATGAGTTTTAATGTTCGGCTCACCACTGTAGGCGTTCGGGTCACCAATGTAGGCACCAACGTGGACGATGGTCGATTGGCACTACAATCCTTTGTTTAGTCGTAAGTAGCGGAGCTCTTGTCGAACACACCTGAACTGTGTCGTGGCAGGTCGAATAAGCGCGGTGGTCTGACGAAACGCTCACGTCATCCACGGGAGGCCCTCTGGTGGCGACTGTAGGCGTTAGCACCTCATATTGTTACTTGAGAATACAACAGAGAATAAACTGCCCAAATACCCTTAAACAAAAGAAAAGTACATCCTTTATGAAGGCATAGAGCCTTTACTACATGAAAATGAAAATTAATGAATACACTGTGTACAGTAATTTACCTGATAAGACAGACCTCAGAATAATACATTATGAGGCATAAAGCTGTCTATAATGAAAATTAATTAACTAAGGATTTTTTTGCCCTGCCAGGGTGTGGCCGAGTTATCCGGACTGCTGGGTTATTGAGTGCCAAGTTTGAGACTCTACTGTATATTAATTTAGATAATATTACATGTAACATAAAACATTTTATTCATAAATTTCTGCTTATAATTTTATTTAACATTTTTATACAATTTATTTTTAATGTTTTAATGAATATTTTTAATTCATTAAAACAAATATTAAAATTTGGTTTTTAATTTAGTTTTGAATTTTAGAAAAAAATAAAACTCTAAAATTCAGTTATTTTTTTTAATTATGTGGTATAGTTTTATTTATATTACAAGTCCTCACTTAACACCATTTCATTATAACATTTGTTGAGTACATTTGTAATTGTTTACAATTACTGTTGTTGACTTTCTACAGAAACAGTAAAATTAATTCTATGAAATGGGAATTATACTGTAGTTTGCAAACATGATCCAATAAACTTAATTCTTATTTATAACATTTAGACTATTGATTTCTTTCACATTCTTACATTCTTTCACTTAATTCCACAATTTCCAAAAACTTTTCAACATTAAGTAAGAACTTGTAATAGTTACTAAAAGAAATTTAAAATTTCGGTATTGAAGTACTACATATTTAAGTTGATAAATAATTTAAAAGGCTTAAATATTAATTAAAAATACTGTAGAAAATGAATGACTATATAGTAGAATCTCCATATTCATGCATTTCACAAATTTCTAATTTATATTTGTAATGTTTTTTTTTATATTCTTGAAGCTAAGAAAACTCAGGTATTCACTAAATTATTAACAAAAATAATGGAGATAAATCAATTTTAATGCTTTTATCTTAAAAATCTTCTAATGTAATTCATTTTTTATACTATATCATGTTAGTACAGTGGAAACTTGTTTTTTGAATAAAATGAAATTTATTAACATATATTTAAATACATTTTTTTTCTTTATTATTATTTAATGTGCATTAATAAAACTAGCTATAAAATTTGATACTATGTAACCAACTGTACTCCCTGACCAACTGTAGGGTCCATGAGAGAGAAATATAACCTCTTGTGATAAACCAAAAGAAAACAATGATTAGAAAAAAAAAATGCTATTTACACAAGAAATAAAAATCTGTAAAAAGTCAATGGATTATTTTATAAACAAATGGTATTATAATAATAAATACAAACAATAATTGGTTATCAAAGATAAAATAAATGTATTAATAATTGAAAAGTCAATGGTTAAGATAATTCAAAAAAATTCAAAACTACAATTAGCAAAACTTTATGTATATACATTAAAGAAATAATCTAATCAATACACCCAAAGCAATCCACAGTTTATCCTTCTAGCAATGCTAACAAGCCTCTCCTTACTTTTGCCATTTTATGATAGTCAATTTATATTTACTGGTATATGATATCACAACTGCCACCTACCTCATTTATATGTTCTGATAATCCTATGTTTTACATGGTCCCTACTATAGTTCTAAAATTCATGTAGTCATTATTTCATGAAAAACAAAATAATTTTCTGTTAACTCTCTGACTTGTCTTGAAGTTAACCTCATTGGTTTTCCCTTCTTGTTATCAATGCCACAACACTTATGGGGTTTGAAATGATTTGCAATAAGCTTGGTTTAATTTTTAATTTCTGGTCAGGAGCGTGAAATAGTTACTCTAAACTAAACAAAATTCTCCAAATAAATGTAACTAAAGAAAAATAAGTAATTAAAAAGAAACAGAAATCAGGATTCCTCCCACTACTACAAAAATTCTTCACTCCAAAAACAAAATTCCAAATGCCTTTGTATCATAACGTTAATTTTAAACCATTCCCACCATCCTCACTAAGGCTAAATGAAAACTAATAAATATTACAGAACACTGATTGTACACTATATCAAACTGAATTCACTAGATTGTCTTAGGTTTAACTATAGACTGTGTGGACATAGATTCAACACCATTCTGTCATATCTTGCAACAGAAAGTAGACAGACCCTTAAACTTGGATCCAATATGTTGAATTTTTCATGTAATGATTAAATGATGCTTGTGCATTTTAAACTTCAACAAAATTTTGAAAAATGGATGTCAAAAGAAACTTTCAATTTTAAAAAGAAAGTTGATTTCCTTTCCTACGACCGACTCACGAGATGAGCCAAAAATGCAGCCTTTGCACACACTACTTGGCCGTCAGAGAAGGCCGATATATAAGAGATTTTTCTGCCATTCAGGGAGTCCGCCATTCTAAGTGTTCTCCATACGATATAGAGAGTCCATCATATGAGTCTGTCACACGAGTCCGTCAATTGAAAGTCATACTACAGAGTTCTCCATATGATGTATAGAGTCCATTATATTATGAGATTGTCATAAGAAGAGTTATCCATACAAGAAATTGCCATAGAAAATAAAAGAAGAAAAATGTCCATAAGTAAGAAGATCCTCATACATTGAAATATTGAAATGACTGGGAAGGTAATATAGTAACATTCAGCCTAATTGTAAACTCTCACGTGTTAGGTTTAATATAGGATTATTAGGTTTAATTTAGTTATTAGTGACTTAGGTTTAATTACAATTTGTTATCCATTCATTTGTATACTCTTAATATTTTGGTTTATTAAATGTTTTAGTTTATTTTAAATATGGCCTGGTTAATGTTAGATGTTCACACTTCTGCCTATTCAAGTTACTTGCGTTCCTCATACTCACAATTTAGTGATAACACGTGTTAATCCGCGTTTAAGAAAACTGATTAACTGGTGTCGGGAATCCTGATAAGGAAAAGGGTGATTACGCAATCATCTAATTCTGCCTTTGTTTTACTTCAAACTGTAAGTCCCTCCACACTCAATTTCTTTGGTAAGAAAGCCATTCTTTTAGACAACCTGAGGGCTATTCAAACGGATAGCTGCAGAATAAGTGATATAAGAGTTTTAGAGTCAATTACTCTGTATCCCTGGCTAGCCCCTCACAATAGTGAAATATTTATGTCACCTGTTTCAGCTACAAGCTTGGATTTTGGTCAAGAAATTTTCAATTGACTGTTATATATATAAGAACATCATATTTTCAATAAATTATTGAAACTAACACAAACAAATAAACACACACACACAAATACCACTTTAACCAATCCACTGAAATAACTTGAAAAATAGGCAACCAAAAATTAGACTTCAAGAAGCTACAAGACAAGGCTATCAATTTAATCATAGATGGTACTATAATCAGTGCAATGGAGTCAACTTAATTTTCTTAAATGAGAACTCCATTTTTTTTATTGCACATTATGATTAGATAAAAGTTTGCTTATTTTCGATGTATTTTTTTCAAAAGATGCACTTAACAGGAATTCTGAGCATTTGAAAGTTTTATATGGCTGTCAAACAATGCATGCATGAATCTGTGGATATCTGTGGAGTTCAATGGAAGAAAAGAAAGAAATTACTAAAAAATCATTAGAGAGCTATTATTGTTTAGTGGAATCAAGATCAACATCTCTCTACCACAAACTTGATGGCTGTAACATGCTGTGGCACTAATTTTTGTATCAGTTCATTATTTGAAGAAAAAGAATGATTCAGTAAAATATTCTTTTTCTTCATATGATTATATATATATATATATATATATATATACACAGTAGAGCGTCGATTTTCCGAAAGTCAATCATCCGAAAGAATTCCAGTCGGCAAATTTAAATTTTCGCCAGTGCTGTGGCGCTTCAATCTTTGGCTATGTCTTGGGCTACTCAAATATTTTACGTTTTTGATACTAAATTAACATCTGAAGTATAACTTTTTATTATTTTTATATTTTTCAATATATTTATTTTGTTTGTACAAAATAAAAAAATAATTTTTAACGATACAATAGTCTTTGTTAGGCTTAACATCGACGAAAATTCAACGCGAAGCGACACGCAACGGATAAAAATGTCGACATCGGATACGTTAAACTATCTTTTCGTACATAAATCAGTTATCCGGACAACCCCAGTCCCCAATTGATTCGGAAAATCGACGCTCTACTGTAATTATATATATATATATATATCCCCTTTCAGACTAACTATCCATTCTCAAAATCTCAAAAGATCTTCACATATTATTAATTCAAGGACTATTTCAGGATTTAACCCAAGAACTATTTCTGACTGTTGAGTCTTTTATAAAATTCCTTTTTCAGTGTGGCAAGTCAAAAAAGGTATTTAACTCTGTCTAAAAGACTATTGTGAATTTATTGTAAATTCACTCTCTGAGATAAATCATGGCTAAATACAAATAAATTTACATTTAAAAGCTACTTGCAATATAAATGAATCATGCCATGACAATGTTGTAAATGTCATTTTTCTCTAAACACATTTTATAGAAGAAATTAATTCTAAATGCAATGTTGTTTATTGCAAAAAATATTGTTGCAATAGCAGTGCTGTAAATAGCTATATTTTGAAGCTGAATTTATGCACAAGCCATAACGTTTCAAGTGCCAAAGTGCAAGTCACATGACTTTTGGAACTTGCAGTAAAACATTATGGATTATGATTACATGATTTTGTTATTCTAGAGAATTTATAACTTAGTGAGTTTTTTTTTTACTATTTTATTGTAAAATTGAAAAGAATTCCTTCAAAACTTATAAATGAATTCCTTCAAGACTTGAAGGAATTCATTTATAAGTTAGCAACCGACAATGGTTATAATGTAATGTTATATATACTGGAACATGAGATCGGACCAGAAATCCAAGTAGCATAATTGGCAACACATCTGCATGGTAAGCAGGAGTTGTGGGTTCAAGTCCCACTCTGGGCCAATTCTTTTCTTACATAAATTCTTAACCTAAATTATTTAATTAAAAATTATAATTATTAAATTTATTAAGAGATGATGCCTAACACCTCCCTCTAGTATCAAATTGTTTGGTAACTTATTATAACCATTATATAGCTTGATGGCATACAGCACTAAGTTAAGATTTTTGTGCAAAAACACAAACACAAGACCCTTTCTCTACATGAAATATTACTTTGATTGAAAAACTTAAACAAAATGTAAATATGGTTAGTGTTTGTGTGAAGTATGGAATTGCCAACAGATATTATTATTTGTGTGTTCAGTTTTTCTAATGATAATCTTTCATACCAACAAAAGATTTATAGCTGTTATTAATATACAATATTGTTATAACAACAACAAATTCAAATATTAATTTATCATATCTATCAACATAAAATTTATTATTCAAACATAGTTAATATATTTTTTATACAGTGTGTCCCAAAATATAGATAATATTTAAAAAAGTAAAAACATAAATTAAGTATTTCTAAACAATGTAAGTGGTTATTAATTTTTATTTATAGCACAGTATAGTGTTATATAATTGTTTTTACAATATTTGACAGTTACATAAAGAGTTAAATACAAAATACTTATTTTGTGATGTCCCAAAAATATAGATAAGTTTAAACTTTGAGCAACAGTTCATAACATCAATTGATGAAAATTGTTTTAATATGAAATAGAACTACCATTATGCTTAATGACTTCAAAAATGAAATCAAACATTGATTAAATTGTGAATCCATTTAAAACCAGCACTCAATAATTTCTTGTTTAAGCTCTGAAACTTGTAATATGCCTGTTATTTATTAGTGTAAATTTTATGAGCAAGAATGACTCAAGTTCTCAATCAAATTTATGTCTGTGCAGCTCGCTGGCCACTTCACAACATGAATAATATGATCTTCGAGTCACTTAGTTGCTAAGTGTAAACAATGAGTACTGGCATTGTACTGTTGGAAAATCCAATCAGAACCTCCAATTTTTTCCCCCAATATACAATATATTTTAGAACTTTTTGATAACTTTTAATGTCTGTCTACAAATTAAAATCATTAAAGCCAAAGTAGCCCCACACCATATAAGAACTACCACCCTGCTGTCTGCTGAGAAAAACTGTGCTCCTTTTTTCTAATATGCTAGTAATGAGCCCCACCATCTGACTCATCCAAATTAAATTTCTTTTCATCACTGAAAAGAACTGAAAGCAATTAGTCATTCCAAAGCATGTGATCTTTTGCCCACTGCACTTTGTGTTGTTTTGTTAGCAGTGGTTTTTTTCATCATAGCAGCAAATTTCATATGTGGAGTTGCTGACATTCATAAATGAACAGTGCTTTTTGATATTTTTAATCCACTTTCAAACAAAATTTGACAAACTGATTTATCCTGTTATGATGCAAAGGTGCACAATTCTATTATCATTCCTTTGAGACATGATTTTGGGTGTTCCTGATTGATGTTTAGGTTTTGGTGATAATTTTCCCAAAATTTTATAAATTCCAGGAGTAGATCTGTTCATTAAAACAGTAATTTCCTTGACACTACAGCCTTCTGCATTTTATTTCCATATTCTTGCAGTTTCTTCCATACTAAATTCTCTTCCATATGGCATTTTGGAAAGTTTTGATTCAATATTCAAATTACTACTTGGCAACAAAGTAAAAGTTTTACATGATGTCATTTGTTATTATTTTCATAATTTTAAGTTTCTTATGCTCCAAATTTTGCAATTCTGTTTTATTATCTATACTTTTAGGACAGCCAAAAAATAATATATTTTTGTTGTCAAATTATTAATATAAGGATCATTAATTTTGAAATTATTGAAAATAAGTGTAAAGTAATTTGCTTATACACATGAAATTGTTTACATTTCTCTTAAATTCCTAACAATTCTGAAAAGCAGTAAAATGTTGATAATATATACTTTTGGGACACACTATAAAAACCATTTATTTAAGTATAATATTTCCCAGAATAAAAATGGAGCTATGCACTCAATCTTCAATGTGTTTCACTCCACTGCCATAGATAAGCAACAAAAAGTTCTTCATATGATATTTGAATTTTAGAAAAAAGCTGAAAATTCAATCACCCACATCTGACAATTTTTTCTTCTATAATTTCAAATGTCTTGCAAACATGTCAGAAATTTCAAATATAAACAGTTTATGTAGAAAATTATAAGATATGTTTAAAGATGGTCCAAAAGTGTGAAAACATCCATATAACAAAAATGGGTTGGTAAAGAATAATCTAATATCCATCAGCATATAAGAGGGGAAGAACCTGTTAGGCTAAGTCACTAATATAGCAGTCATCTTGTAGTCTTTTTTTAAAAAAGGTAGGTAAGTATGTACGTGACTTTTCAAATTGGTGGAGATTTTCAACAACAACAACAACAACAACAAAAAGAAAAAAAAGGAAAAAAAGTGCACTTAATTTCAATGCTTTTGTCTTTTCTAACATGCACACAGATTGAAAGTTATTTAATATTTTAAATTTTATATGAATGTTAGGGTTCGTCCATAAATTACGTAAGGGCGATTTCAGCCATTCTAGCCCCCCACCCACCCATGTAAGAAACTGTAATATTTTCTTTGATCCCCCTCCCCTTCCCTATCTTACGTAATATTCTGGCATGATTTTATAGAAAGATTTCAACCAAAAAAATTTTTTTATAAAAACCTTAGGTCCAAAATATATAATTATCAATTAATTAATATGTACTATTATTTATAAAAGACTTTATGTGAACAAATTTAAAAATATAAAAATTTGATGAATTCAAATGAACAATTTATTTTATGAACTTTATTTTTTAATTATTAGCAATATCATTATTATTATCATTAATTAATCAATGTCATAATATTTATTTTTATATTAATTTTAATTTTCGCAGAAGACTTGGCCAGATTGACTAGCTAGTGCATGTGTAAACACAAACGTCATACAAAATAAAATAAGAGAGAATAGAGAGAAACCACATTCAATAGCCATATTGATTACATCGTAGCTAAGACCAAGAAAATAAACTACATGCTGTTAAAATGTGCTAGGTGCACCTGGGAACTAGATAATAAAGCTTGTAAAACTCTATATAATGGGGCAATACAACCAATGCTACTTTACACAGCCTCTGGCTGTGGTCGTGTAACTAGTAAAAATTCAGTAGCAAGTGAATTACTCTCTCTTCAAAGCCAGTTTGACATCAGAATTTCAAAGTGCTGCAGAACTGTTTTTACTAATGCCTCTCTGATACTAGCAGAGCTCCTTCCTTTGACACTATGTATTGTAGAAAAGGTTCTAAACTACTACATCAGAACTACAAATGTTAAGGCTCAACAACGGTCTCTACTCCTATCTACAGCTGTTCATATGCTACCACATTGCAATTACCCTACTATCTATGATCATCATCCTGTAAACAAGGTTATTTGGAGTCATCTGTTTCCTCCATGGATAATCATGCAGACATTAATATCTACAGAGATGGGTCCAAAAGCTCCTTTCTTGTCAGCTCAAGTATCTGTATCTTCCTCCAAACTGACATATTTTGCCAAAAATATGTTAGAAGGTACAGATACCTCCCACATACCTCCATCTATCAAGCTGAAGATGATGCTGACTACCAAGCTGTTCAGTGGGCCACTTCACTACCAAACAAAACTCTGTCTATCAACATTTACAGCAATTCTCAGTCTGTCCTAATAGCTCTACTAAATCCCAATAGCAATAAAATTGCATATATCCAATACCATATTAAAAATCTTGTAAATAAGATAACTTTTATATTTGTTCTTGGCCATACTGGTATACTAGAAAATGAAAAAGATGACTTGAGGCTAAGTCAGCTGCAAAAGACACTGATTCAGACTACACTCACATCTCTCTCTCTCGTAGCAGCCTTAAAAATTATATTCATGACAACGCTATGCAAAAGTGGAATCAATAAAAGTTGCTGAGCAGTAAAACTGATAGAATAACAAGACTTTATTTTCCTAGTGTTGAATGTAAGTTCTCATCACTACTTAGAGATTTTGCATTTGCTACTGCTCAACTACTTACTGAACATGGCAATTTTAGAAGCTACCTGGCGATGTATAACCGGGAAGAAACTGCTACTTGCTTTTGCTCTACAGAAAACCTAGACACCGTCGACCATATGATCTATCATTGTCCAATTTACAATCAAGATAGACTTATTCTGAAACTAGAAATTTTTACGCTTGGTTTCAGGTGGCCATGTCCACTCAATAAGCTTGTTCAGAAACTACTGTTTGATGCTTTCTACAATTATGTTCAAAAATATTGAAGAAAAGACTATTTATAATTTATAATTTCTAGTTTTAAATTTTAGTTTTCACTAAAAGCCAAATACGAATTTTATGTTTACTTTGTATCATGCATTTTAGTTTATGTATTCTTAGTGTTATACACCCATAGGCGTGGTGCACTTATTCTAATAAAAAACGAAAGAAAAACCACCACACGGCCTTTCTCCCATGACAAAAAATGTGTAGAGCATGAATGTGCTAGCGTTATTACTCTATCACATCACGAGATGACGAGCATTCTTAATAGAAACCAATCAAATTGAAGCCAAATTCAAAATGCCACCACTCAACGAGATCAAAAAATAAAAATAAGAATATTACGTAAGACGAGATCTATTACCCCCTCCCAAGTAAGAAATTGTAAGAAATCCTTGATCCCCACTCACCCTAAAATACCTTACGTAATTTATGGACGGCCCCTTAATTAATGCAAAATGGATTTATACATTATAGTTTAAAAATTAAAGCAAAACGTTAATTAATGAAATCAAAACTAAAAATGAAATTATTTTAAATTCAATTTAATAATTATTAAATAAAAAAATAAAAATTATTGTAATTATTAGTTAATGTTAGTATAAGATAGCAGTCAACCTTTAGAAAAATTATTTTATATTAATAATTAGTTAGCCAAAATTATAGTCCAGATAACAGTCTAGTATGTTTTAGCATGGTGATTTCATAACAAGATAAACTCTCTCCATTAATTCACTATCATCATTTAACATTAATGTTACTTAATATCAATGTTATTGTAACAACAATGTGTAACAAGTTGTCACAAAATGAAGGAATAAAGAAAATCAGACCGAGCTCCTAGTATAGTAGCTATCAGCATATTTAAATTTTAAAAGATTTTGCAACTTTAAAAAAAGCTGCATTAAGTAAAATTATAGATTTGAGAAAACTAAATAATTTAATATTGATAAAATTTGTTTTTAAAATATTCTAATTCTTTCAAACCCTCTGTTTGAGAGCAGGTGTTAATGAACTAGTCTAAAAATGAAAATATATAATATATAAACTATATATAATATAAATTGATAAATAAATTAGAATAATTTATACTTTCATTTTTCTTCAATTTATATGTTTTGCAAAATTTATACTAGATGATATTATTTACATTTTAAATTTTAGTTTTAATAATTTTGATTGTGTAACAAAATACTATAGTTAATTTTTATTAAAATTTTCTTCCAGTTTATTAATATAAAATTCCAGAAAATTATTAGAGAAAAAATTTAATAAATTTATATTCTTATATATTTTATTAATTAACAACCAAAAAGAAAAAACCCCACACAACTTCCGGTCAGGACTGGAAGTTCATATATAGTTAATTGAGGCCTCTAGCCCTCTAAGCATTTCTAAGTTTGATTTTTTTCTAACTCCATTTTTGAGATTAAGGATGGATGGATAGATGGACAACAGTTGGAATCTATAGGTTTGCAATTTGAAAATTGCAGCCCAATTACTGATTTTTCTTCTTGTGGAAGTCACATAGTTGTATGATTGCAGATTAACAACAGGATAAATTATTTTACTTATATAATAAAATGTCTTATTTTAAACCTTAATAATTCAACAATTCTAAAATGGTAAATTGTTAGTTAGAAAGAAAATATAGCTATTTAAAATTTTAGTTTGAAAAATGTGTCGGATAATCATTAATAAACATCACATGCTATAAACATGACAAAATAACTCTTAACACATCACTGTTACAATAACATTGACATTAAGTAACATAATAGTGAATTAACAAACTGTCTCATGCCAAAGAATACAATTCTGTCTGGTTAATCAAGAAATTTATATGATTATTATAAAACAGTAGTGAACAACCTACATGTCACAGATCAACTCCAGTCCCAAACATATGTAATCTGGCCCTTGGTCAATTAAAATATATACAGTAAAATATCTTTCAGAATAATATATAATAGTATAATTATATCTATTGTAACTTTATTATTATATACTAATTCTTTGTGTGTTCCCCATATATTACTTTTGTATATGTCCTTTTTTGACAGTTTTTTTACCATAATTTCAGTCATATGGTCAAGCATAATCAACTTGTTAACTAGGCAGGCTATGATCATAAAAACCTAGAAAATTTGGCCCTTGTACATGCATCTTCATATTCCATTTGGCCTGAAATTTAAAAAAGGTTGCTGACCCCTATTATACTGTAAAATATTTGGACCAGGTTGTTTATGTATATCTACAATGATTAACAGAAATGAAACAGAAAAAGCAATATTTTAATGCTTGAGATGGCAACTTCTAAATTGCATACTGGTAAGTATTTTGCTTTCAACAGTTGCCCCAGAGGCTTGGGATATATGATAGAATGGTTTATATTAGTGATGGGACAACACCAAAATTTCTCCCAATTCCAATATGATTCTGATTCTTTTGAATACTTTCTAAAATTTATTTTAGTTTAGAAAAATTAACGATTTATATTACAAGCATGGTACATTCATTAATTAATAAACATCAAGCTTAAGAATGGAAAATGATTTGGGAAATCCAAAATCAATCTTTTGAAAGAAATGTGAGAAATCTCCATTTATATGTGGATACACATACTTTTATTGCGTACTATAAAATAAATCTTATTTCAGATAAAGTTAATATTGCAACACTACTCCAAAGAAATTACAGCTAATTCTGTTTAACTCAACAAACTATCCCATCGTGTTATCTTGGATCGCCATCTTCAGAAACTGCTTCATTGGCCGTTATGATGACCTGGGGAGGGGGTGAATAAGATGATGCACTTTTTCACGTTTCTTGCAATGAGCTTGTCTTGAAAATGATTTAACTCCATTGAATTTAATATTAAAAAAGGTTTGGCAAAAAGCTGAAGAAACATCAAAGCAACAAGTTTACCAATTTTTGAATTCATTCATTCAAGCCACAAATATCTAGACTGACTAATCTTGAAAAATCAATTTTTTAAAACTCAGAACAGCATTAAACTTATCAAGTATTTTTACACAAAACTGTGCAAATCAATTTGAAAATGTAATGTATTACAGCATCATTTGTGAATCATAACAAAAATTTTCATAATTATAATGAGAAAATAATTTTATCATTATAAGTAAACATACTAAATATTAAAAATAATTTTATATTTATCAATTAAAATATAATTTTGTTTACATTTTTAACTATTTTGCCAACCACTGGCCTTGATTTCAAACTAGACACCCTGACAGTTCAATGTTAACTTGACTATAATTAAAATTTTTTAAAAACTAGCAAATTTATAAAATGAAATAATCAAATTTAAATTTTTTTTAGTAATCTTTTGTATGAAACAACTCAAACAATTTCTATACAGTGGGTAATCGGCTAACAAACATAATCTATCCAAGACTTTGTTCACTATCCGAATTGTTTGTTAACGAATTGTCGACTTATGATAGGTTTTTATGGGAATTTGATTAATTCATTCTGGAGATCCCAAAAAATAAAAATCATATACTTTCTTACTATGTTTATTTATATGTAATAATAAAAATACATATATACACAGTCTTGCATTTTTATTAGTCATGATTTTTCCATTTGTGGGGGTTAAAGAATCTATCTAATGTCAGTTGCTTTTCTCTCTTCTTTAGGATTTTTTAGAAGTAATTAATAGCATTGTAATTGTAGACATATAGTATTCCCGACAGTCTCACAAATACTATAAAAGAATTGTTTCTGTCAGAAAAATAAAAGGCTGGAATTACCAAGGAAGAGTTTCAAAGTTCGGAGGAATACTATCTGATCAGCATATACCAGACTGAGCGTCAATATCAACGGCTCCTGCACTCCGAAAAGTTTCAGATTGTTGCCTGAAGACAAGGGAAGACCAACCAGTGTTCATTATTTTACATCGCTTCTTCTTGTGTTTGTTCTGTAAGGTGTTTGTTGTCCGAACATAAAAATCTTTCGCGAAAGTGTTCATTATCTGATTTGTTCATTAACCAATCACCCACTGTACTTATGTTCCAAAAGAAAAAAAGAGTTGCAATTAATTTAAAAAACTGTAAGGATTCAAAAAAATGCAGGCAAAAAAATAAAATCAAATCAATTGAAAATTAAAACAATGTTTATAAAACCATTTAAAAGTTAATTTACAATTTGAAAATTTCAAAACAAGTTAATTTTTACACAGACAGAATATACAGTACTGTACATACAGAATACAGACTGCCAGTCAGGCTGGCCCAATGCCAGCCACATGGAATCCCTAAAGTCACCCTATCTCCCCTAAAATGAGGACAGTAACAACCAAGTGTTATCTCATTGTTCTGACTAAAGGAAAGAAAAGTCCACTATGACACATGACACCTCATGTATGGGGCATCACATGTTTGTCAATGTGAAAGTTTCCAATAAACAATTAAATAAAATTGTTAATATTGTAATTTTAAAAATTTTTAATATTTGACTGAAACAAATGATTAATTTTCTTGTAAAAATGTGAAAGAATCATTTTTAAGAATCAGAAAAAGTGACAAGATTTTCTCAATTCCAATTTCTAGAAAATGTCTGCTTTTTCTGATTCATCACCCTATCAGTAGTTTACACGAAGGTTTTGTTTTCATTCTTGCAATATTCTCTGGGATATACATCATCATGGGTTATCCTGTAAAATTATTGTGTATGTAATATATAGTATACATACATACATGCAACAATTAGTGTTTAACAACACTAAAAAATAAATACTCAATTTAATTATATGGGCAAAAACAATCAAATAATATGCTGTTCAATACATTTTTTAGTCTAAAAACTATAAAACACATAGTAATGATTTCAAAAACTTTTTAACTTATTTTATTTAACAAGAATTACCTTTCATATGACAGAAAAATTATATTTGATAATTTTTTTATATTAAAAAAAAAATTATCCTTCTTTATAAAAGGCCATTTTATTCCTTAAATAAGATCAAGTATAACTATTTTTTCTTATAGCTGGATTTGAAAATTTCCTATGTTATAATAAATTTTACTTACCTAGGTCTTCAATATCAATTCTATCACATAAAGGATCTGCACTTGGAAGCTGTATAAAAAATTTTTTATCATTAATATACTGAATTTAAATTTATTTACAACTAGATTTTCAAATTTATCTATTAAAATCTATGGGAAAAAGTGTAGTTCAGTAAAAAAAACGAAACACATTTTTAAAGTTGATAAAATAATAATAAATTATTTTAAGTTACTGCTTAACCAACATTAACATTTTTGTTGAATGAAGTCTAATTTGTATTAGACCTCAGCCTACTGGAAAATTTGCAATGCATTTAGTATTTGTTCCTTTTACATGGGTAAATAATCTAATCAATACTTTCATTTTATTTCATTCCACATCACTGATTGATAAGTAAATAAATGTTTCATTGGGAAACATGGATAGACTGGCTGAGTTTTGCCAGAATAAAGTGCAAATTTCAATTGTAAGAAATAATGAAAAAGCTTGCCTCTACAAGATTGATTTATAAAGGGTTTACAGAAATGTGACACTCATTAATCAGGATCATACTTTTATAAAATATATACTTTCTGAACAATAAAACCACTTAAGAATAGAAGCTTGTATTTCTCTTTAAGTGATGATAAATTACAAACAACATAATAAGTTATTACAACTGCAGCAAAAGAAACCCAGTAATTAATAAAAATATACAATTTGTTTTTAGTTATTAACTGAATTACATAATACCATAATACATTTTCAATTCCTGCATTTCCTCAATTCTACAATGTATATGAATTTGGAATCAAATTATTAAAAATTTTTCTTCCATAAAGAAAAAACTTAATCAATTTTATTAAGTAACAAGTTAGAAAAACAAAAATTTCATGCAAAAGTATTGTCTAGCTGCTCTATTTCCATACTAAACAATTTAAAATGCTAAAAAAGGAATTTAAATTAAATGCTTTATGTTATCAGTAAAACTTATTTGAATTGATATGATTATGAATAGTACAGTCAAAAGAATCTATTATCTAAACCTTACAAACCTTTAAACTGCAGTCTATTTTTTTATAGCATCTAACATTTTAAGTCAATTAACTGACCATCAGGAATGTCAATGCTACGTACGGACAAGGAAGCTATAGACCAGAGCCTTATTCCAGGAATTTACAGGCCATCCATACAAGACGAGAGGTGGCAAAAACAGCTGTACTACATTGGAGCTACAAGGAGGTCATTAAAAGAAAGAATAAAAGAGCACAAAAGGAATATATGGAATGAGCAACCCAGTCACTGCACTAGCGACGTATGTTATAGCAGACCGATAAAGGCTTCGGTGAAATGGGAAAGAGCAGAAATAATACAAAAGATTCAGGACAAGAGAGATCTTAAAAATGCAGAAGCATGGCATATACACAAGAGCAATCTAGCAGGACAGACTATAAACTTTAGAGAATCCTATAAAGTCTCAGTGGCATAGATAGTGGATGCATTATGAATATATCAGCAAGGAGAAAAAAGGCATGGACAGTTAAAAAAATAGACATTAGTTGGTGCCCGTTATGTTATCACTTGTTTATCTATCTTTTTTTTTATTAATTTTTATTTTTTACTTTTATTTTCGTGTGTGTATAGCAGTGTATTCGTATATTTGTACGTTATCGGTCTATAGATTTTATTTATCTATTCACGGACTTGCACACTAGATGTTAAGAAAGTTTTAAAGTTAAAAACGTTCCATAATCAGTTTCATTCAGTATAAATCAAAAATTTTTTCCATTCATTTCTGATGAAGGTCAATTAATTGATTGAAAACATTAGATGCTATAATCAAATAGACTGCATTTTAAAGGTTTGTAAGGTTTAGTTATTTATTCGTAAGTGCAGTTACAGAAGAGAATTTATTATCAATGCTTAATGCATCATGTGGTCCACTTGCAATGACTTTTGACTTTTCTTTGACTGTAAATGTAATAATGCACTCTATTTCAGATAAATAAAAATGGATAAAGTATGATTTACAATAAATAAAATTACTATATTTTCTTGATTTTAATATAATTAAATAATTCACATAATGCAAAAAGTTCTTGGTTATTGCTTTGTTATTTATGATTAATAAGTGAAAAATAAATACATGAGAGAGAGAAACATCAGCATTCAATAGATTAAATTGCATTAGATTTAATGTATATAATTTTGATATAGATAAACTTTCAAATTTGACATCACTGCTCAAAAATCTGACTATTGAATAAACTTACTTTTTTTTGTTAATAGTGTTGCTTTGTTCCATTATATCTTAGACTCATTTAAATTAAATCATCATTACAAACAGATAATATATATATACATAATATGAATTTACATCAACATTAAAATATTAAATTAAATAAAAAAATAAAACTGTATTAAGCTTAGTCACATATATCAAAAAACCATTATTATTGATTGAATATTAACCAATTCTTCATTTTAATTCATAAAAAATAGTATTTGTATAATGACACAAAGTATAATTTAACATCTGCACAAATTCTGAATCTCCTTACTGACTTGTAAATATTTATAAAATAATCATATCTTTTTTTTATACACTAAAATCAGATCATTATTCTTTTACTATTGTATATCCAATTTGATTTAAGGTATTAATTCTTATAAAATCACTTTCAACAAATTACATGTATCTGTACATTAACTTTATTCAGCTGAGTGAGTGAAGCACATTTCTTTACACTCAAATGCCATTAGATTTTAAATAAACTCCTCCAATACCGCTTGACCAATCTTGACCAAATTTGGTATGGACCATGCCCAGGTCAGTAAATATCATAAGCTATTTGGAATCCTGATTAGCTTGTATCCTTAAGAAATATCATTGAAAAACTGTCAAAGATATTCAAGGAGATGGAAAATCTGAATAGACTGAAATAAACCAATAAACTAAACCTTGGTAAATCCAGCTAGAAATTTATTGAGAGTAATTAAGAATTTGAAAAGCTTGTAACTAAAGATGATTAGTGAAATCTGATTGAAAATATTATTATTTCAATAAATTTGTTGCTGGATTTACCAAGATTTAGTTTATTGGCTTATCCGTTACAGACTTAAGTTGGGACTGAGTACTTAAAAGCACACAGAACAGTTCCATTTTGTTAACAAATGCACGTCAATTCAATTTCTGATCAACATTACTAGAGTTTTAAATAATTTAATGTAACAATTAAATCTAAATTCTAGTTAACTACTCTATATTCATTTCTGTGTTCATAAACATTACTGGCTGGCAATACCAAACAAGCTTGAAAACTATTACATAGGAACTGAATTATCATTCTGAAACAAAGTTTGGAAGGAATCAAGTTTCCAAAATCAGCCACTAAATCAGATATTATTGCTTTTATTTTGAAAATACACTAAAAATCTAAATTTATGAATAAATCTTGCTCAGCTGAATTTGCAAGCATTGAAAACAATGAATGCAATCTTACTTAATATTTAAAACAATATATAGCAGTAATAACTAAGAAAATTTATTAACTTTACATAACCTATTAAAATTATCTTCATTTTGAAAGAAATAATAAAAATAATAGCCAATGTTAATCTGAATGTTAAAAATTTTCTTAAAAGTAAATAAATATTTATCAAACAATTTTTTATTCTTTATATCAAATATTTTTATTAAAAACAATGAATAAAAATATATGATAAAAAATTTTTTTTCACATTTATCATTTATACAAATGATCAGTAAGAAATTTATGAATCATTTTCTTCAGAAATTAAAAAATAAAAATATATTTATATGATTATATAGTATTTAAAAATTTCAGTTTCAAATATCAATTTTGAAAAAACAAATTTATCCTATTCATTCTATCTCTAACTGCATTACTATTTAACAAAAATTCACTATACCTTTAAAATGCAGTCTAGTTTACATCTGTCGAACGTTTTCGGTCTGATTCACAAACCTTCATCAGGATCGAATTATCAATCGAAATATATTTCAAATTTGCATAACGGAGATTCCAAACTGCACGTTCTTCTCGATTGCGCATGCTCATAAATATAATTTTATAATTTTAAAGTTGCCGCTTTCCATGCCGACGCTATTTTGTTCGATTCACGGAAATTTATATTACGCCCTTTTTCTTTGCTCTTGTAAATGTGCCAGGCTTCTGCATATTTTAGATGTTTTATATTTTTCACTTTTTGTATGACATCTGCCTTGCTCCATTTGATGTCGATCTCTGTTGGATCTGCTATCGCGTAATTGGCCAAAGCCGTGACTGGTTGTTTAAAGCTTACATTCTTTTTGTGCTCCTTCAATCTTTCATTTAATGATCTTTTAGTGGCTCCTATATAATNTTCAGATTACAAACAGGAACAATGAAATGTGATCAAATGTCAAAACAACAAACATTATACAGAAAGGAATCTGTTGCTATTGATTTTTCTTTCTCCCTATAGAATTTTAGCTATTAGGTTTATAGTAATCTACAATAGAAGCAACTAGAAGTTTTGAAATTAAATAGATAACTAACAAGATATTTTTATATCAATATACAAGAATAATTTTCAAATTTCAATATATATTTTACATTTCTTTATACATAATTTATTTTTTACAACTTTCACACAATTCATTCTTTCATAAAGATAAATAAATATACAAATTCAGATTATATATTTTAAAATATACAATTAAATTTAGTTTATTTTATTTGAACATTATGATTCATGCAACTGGAGACTAAAAAAATATGACATTTGCTAGATACAAATTATACATATTTTAATACTATTATTACCAAAAAACAAAAATTTTCCAAAGCCTAACATAGTGACCAAGTTATACATTTAACACTAGAATGGCCATGACTAAAACTGATGGCTTTCAATTATTTTTTACATTTGGAAGAACTGCAATTTTTATTCTATAACTTTTTCTAGTTCATATGAAATACAAAATTTTAAACTTACAGATTCTGATAATTTTAAGTTGAAACATAACTCCTTGAACAATCTTTTTAAATAATCAAAATAAAAATAATTCTTTTTTGAAAAGATTACATTTCTATAATTTTGTTTTCAACTCATTGAAAACTATATTGTAATATCATTTACTGTATTTTTGTTAGCATAATTTAGTCACTTGTTGAATTTCTTTGTAATATATCGTTGGTCATGTTCTTGTATTATAAATATAGAACCAGTAATATTCATAAAATTTTTCTTGAAATGTACAATAATAAAGACTTTCTGAAATATAAAAGAAATTCTAATCCTAAATTCAAACACTTTCCTATTGACGAATTTTGAGGATTTGATGAAATTCTTTACAATATATTTGAAATAAATAATCTGCTGCAGTATATTTAAGGCAATCAGTTATCAAATAATTTCATAAATTCAAATTAAATAATAAATATTTCAAATTATGTTTTAGTGTCTTTTCGTAATTATTCTTTTTTTTCAAAAAGAGATACCGGTACTTAAAGATTAATTGAGGAATTAATATATTTGCAGAATATTAATTGTCAAATATTCAACATATTAACAATTTTAAATAAAGGACGGGGTTCAAAAGAAAATCAACAATGATACAAACATTTAAAAAATAATTATCATAAAAAATATTTATCACTACTATTGCAAAAATAATCTGTAGAAGTCTGCAATATTTAATTTTTTTTTAAATGTGTATATAAATATTTAGAAAGCTTTATTATTTTCTTTCTTTATAAATAGACAATGAATAATAATAATAAAGCTTCATTCATTTTTAAAGAAAAAAATAAAAGCTGCAAAACAAAAATAATAAAAATTTTTCTAAAAATACTCCTCGAGCCAAGATTATTTACTATTAAACACACGCACTCTCTTATTCTGGAAAAAAATTAATACTATATTCCATCAAAATAACCTGTTCAAGGGTTCTCTATTCTCATATATGACATCTACTCCCTGATAATCCACCAGACCAAAATCTATATCATTTTTACCAACAAAATCAGTATAAAAACGGTTATTTATCTATAAAAAAAAACATGAAGATGTTACCAATTTTTTCTTTCCAATTTGATAATTGGCCAAATGACCTCCACTCTTGGTTGGCCTCATCTTGTCACAGGTCTTCACTCCTTCGGGATTGAGAAGACCCGAATAGCCGTCTCCGGAACCAGTCAGCCAGGCAATAGCCTTCCAAACTCCGGAATTAGCCAGTATGTCCGTCTTTCGTAAGATCACTGCGTTTCTTCAATCAAAAATGACGATCGAAGATGATAAGTCGAAAAAACAGCCTTACGTCATTTGCTTACATCCAGAACGGAGTTAATAGTTACTGACGTAATGTTATGTTTGAGGAGGCAACGACTGACCTTGTTAACTTTGGGGACGGATTTCTAGAAAACCTTCCATCCGACATTATCCAGATACGATCGATGTCGTTCGTTCAATGTTCGTCTGCGTTTCGCTTCGCGCGCCATCTGATGAAAGGATATTTAATCACTTTCTGACAATTATAATTTAATTTTTGAAATTTGACGATTTAAGAATTTTAATAAAATTATGTTTCGGAATTCGCTATTTAATAAAAAAATAAATATTTAACATCGGCGTAAAATAGAATCGGTGAAACACATCTTCGATTGTAACTACGTAACGAAATCCAATACGAAAACTATACATTTGTTTTCTCTCAGTTATACGTAAAGCGATGAAGTGTTTTAATAATCTCTCAGCGTGGATTCCGAGCAGTGATGAGATTAAAATGGATTTAACTGAGAGGCTGTTTAGTCAGAAATTAAACTGTTTACAGTTCAGATAATTACACATGCCTGTCCTATTTGGCTTTTATTACCGGAGATGTCTTTAGTGCTTTACATTGAACAAAAATGAACTTTTCTATAATTGAAGTTTACTAATATGTTATCAATGAAAAAAATCAATAATAAATTTTCTCTAATTTTTTTTAACTCTCTCCACCCTGTGAGCACTAAGAAGACTTTTTATCCTCCATTCCCATCTTTGGTTCAGCCAAGCAGTAATGGGGGTAACCAGGTTGTGAAGAATGGGATCCAAATATATCTAGATCAGACTAACCCTCTAAAAATTCCTAGGATTGCTCATCCAGGATTCCCAAAGTGATGGGTGCTGCATTATCTGTCTTGGCCATCTGGCTGTCTGGCCTAACTGTTAACAGAACAACATGGTTCTGACAGCATAAAATAGTTTTCCTGATACTAATAAATCATAATCCTTTTATGAAATGCTATGATAGAAACAGTGCCAGATAAGTTAAGCCATATAGTTTTATACTAGGCAGATCCAGAATAAAACTTATAAATCAAATCAATTTTTACCTACTATATGAATAGTAACACTAATATTAGATAAAGCTTGTAATTTAATGATGGAAGTATATATCAAATGTGGAAAAGTTGTATTTGTAGTATTTCTACAATTGAAACACTGATAACTGATTATTCTAAAATGTCTCCACATTAAATCTTAAACAGAAAACTCGTGCAGAAGTATTTATCTGGTATTCATTATTGCAACTTAATTCTAATGTTAAATTATAACAGGTGACTATAATTTCTGTTAAATGGAATTACAAATGAAAAAATTTTTGAAAAATTTTTATTGAAAATTTGTTAATAAAGTTAAAATAAATGAATGCATTTATAGATTTTTTTTTTATTTTTTAACAGAACAGCAAACAAAACAAAACTTGTAAATGTTATAAGCTTCACTTTCTATCACGGAACTTCTTTATTTGTTATTATGGAAAATACTGTATAAGCATATGAACATCAAATAAAAATGTGAAGATGAATATATTGATCATCTGCAACTTTAGTTTTTACTACATGTTGCATCATCATCATACTCAATATGAAATGTGTATAGAGTGGTATAGAGTCTAGATGCATAGGCAAATATACAATATTTAATTTTAATGAATGGCATTTTCAATATTGTTTCCTTCAGTAGCAATGCACATTTTGACACTGCAAAATTTTCATGAACATGATATAGTAATGCAGTATTTCTGTCAATGCTAGCACATTCATTTGCAATGAGTTATTTTAGATAATTAATATGCTGATTTTCACTAAATCAAAATTCTTCTTTAGTATACCCTACAACAGGTGGGTAACCTTTTCATCTGTGAATAATCACCAAATCTAAAATGCAAAATTTTCTCATATGACAGCCAAAGTTTTTGGGGACAAATTATTACTAGTCTTAATTACTGAGAGAATCTTTCCAAATAATCAAAAAATTCATATATATGTTACCGTTAAAGCTCGAAAGCCGTTAATGTGTACATTGCCTAGCTAATCTCCAGATTAACTAGGGTGGTCTGTTAAAGTTTCGAAAATTGTTTCATTTCTCAAATTACCTAGGTAATATACAGATGATCTAGGTAATCTGCACATTACCTACTAGGCACTCAGTAAACTGAAAATAAGATCTTTGCTGGAACAGCAGCAACGTTTCTGTACGCTTAAATTAACATAATGTTGTTTATTTAATTTTTGATATATAAAGAATGAAGTTAATAGAATCAAACAATCAACAAATTAGTTGATAGAATCAATTATCAATCAATTAAAAAACTGTAATACAAAAATCAAACTGTTTAAAATATTATTACAATTAGGGAAATGAATTTGCAAAACATGATAAAATTGTGCTTACTTATTAAAGCAATCTAAGGATTGGTGACACTTTGAATTACATAGCAATTGGTTTTTGCAATAAGCACACCTATTTGTAGTAAGTACACTTAGATTTTCAGTCACATTTTCTGAAACGCTGCCCAGTCAGTACCAAGGGATTGTTTTATTGCTATTTGACGTAAACATATTTCTACAGCAGGGACATCTTCTGTCATTAAAAATCTCTCTTCGCAAACACTGAATTCAGATTTTGCATATATTTGTTTTAAAATACCCGTTTTAGTACCAAGTTTATAAAAGCCATCCTCTGTTTTACTAAGAACCACAGCTAAAATTGAGCGTGCATCAGTTTTTGCTCTGTCTCATTCGGGAAGTAGTAGGGAAAGGAAACGAGAGAAACAAACTTTTGAACTTTAATAATACAGAAGCCGTTAATGTGCGGATTACCTAGGTTAAATGCGGAAAACTCTTGATTCTGCATGTTAACAGATCATCCTAGTTAATCTGGAGATTAGCTAGGTAATGTACACATTAACGGCTTTCGAGCTTTAGCGGTAACATATACACACTTTAGAAACTTGACAAATCCTTTATGAAACAAAATAAATATAAAAAGATGTTTGATATTTATTACTTTTCCAGATGCTATATATAGCAGAGGGAAAGTATAGTAATCAGTCAAAAAATGAACCCCCAAGATTTTTACATTTTTGAACTCGGGACCTTGAAATGTTGAGAAATGAAAAAATTGGGATTTTTTCTGTATGTATGAATGCTAATGTGTTGTGGGGGGAATGATTTTTTCTTCACCTTGTTTGAAGCTGAACTCCTGTGCATTTTGTCAAAAATTTCTGAAATTTTTCAGGGAGGTTTGTTTATTAAGGGGATTGATACAATTAAATTTTGGTGATTAAAGGCCAAGGGAACGGGGAGATAAAGGAAATGTATCTCAATTGGGGTCAGACTTAAGATTTTATTCGTTATTAGCATTTACAATCTTTTATAAAACCCATCCCTACCCTCAAAATTAAGCTTTTTGCCATTTTATAATAGTTAAAAATATGTTTTTTTTAATAAAATATGATAACAGATGATGCCACCAAATGTTGCTGGGAAGGTAACAACTCATTGATAAATTTTTTTAAGATGAGCCCTGTGCTAAAAAAGTTGTTAACATGCCAAGAGTTGCCAACCTCCTACATTAGAAGTATTAATCAATGGTATTAAGATCACAAGATCAAGAGGCCCTTTTCACAGTAGCATGTTTTCTAGTGTGGAAAAATCCAGTGTGGAAAAATCTTCATTCAATCAGCTTCTTACTACTGATTTTGTCCAGACTTTATGCCCTTAATGTAGCAAGGCAAGATGATACACTTAAATAAATACATGCCAGAAACAAAAAATCCCAACAGCAAGAAGTTTTACTAGGTAAATGAAAATTACATAAAATGATTATGTATATGATTTATTACATTGATACCAGTTTCAAAGGAATAACTCACAAGATGCATATACAATCCCACAACAAATGCAACAAATTAGAAGTTTCCAGTAGATGTGTGGAACTGTTTATAAACATTAGTGTCACTGTGAAAAGCTGTGGTGAAATTAACTATAACTATACCAATGCCTCAAAAATGACAACAAACTACATATCAGCAATTAATCCAGTTTGAATGGGGCCTTATGATAGGCTTTATTCAAACTGAGAGATGTGAGAGGGTGGATTTTCATTTCAAGAGATTGTGGAAAGAATGGGTAGAGATGTGTCTATCATCTACAACTATTGGCAGCAATATTACAAGAAAGGTACTACAGTAAAACCTTGCGTAACAAGCACCTCACAAGTATTTTGCATAACAAGCAAAATAAATTGTAAAAATTTGAGTCGTTTAATGAGCAATGTTTCGCATAATGAGTGACAAGGAGAGAGGAAATCCCAGATTGTGCACATGCTTCATCAGTCTGTGTTTAGTACTCGTTCCACTAGCATCTTAGTGTCGCTCATGATCATACATTTTTCCAAACTTGTGTTCACACATATTACGTATAAACATCGACAATCATAGCCTGTTATATAATAAACACGCCATCTCATACTAAATTTAATGACCAATACCAAATTAAATTTTAGAAATGTCTAAATTAAAAATTAATTGTGTTTAGTTTAGCACTTGTTCCACTAGCATCTTAGTGTNCATACTAAATATTAAAAATAATTTTATATTTATCAATTAAAATATAATTTTGTTTACATTTTTAACTATTTTGCCAACCACTGGCCTTGATTTCAAACTAGACACCCTGACAGTTCAATGTTAACTTGACTATAATTAAAATTTTTTAAAAACTAGCAAATTTATAAAATGAAATAATCAAATTTAAATTTTTTTTAGTAATCTTTTGTATGAAACAACTCAAACAATTTCTATACAGTGGGTAATCGGCTAACAAACATAATCTATCCAAGACTTTGTTCACTATCCGAATTGTTTGTTAACGAATTGTCGACTTATGATAGGTTTTTATGGGAATTTGATTAATTCATTCTGGAGATCCCAAAAAATAAAAATCATATACTTTCTTACTATGTTTATTTATATGTAATAATAAAAATACATATATACACAGTCTTGCATTTTTATTAGTCATGATTTTTCCATTTGTGGGGGTTAAAGAATCTGTCTAATGTCAGTTGCTTTTCTCTCTTCTTTAGGATTTTTTAGAAGTAATTAATAGCATTGTAATTGTAGACATATAGTATTCCCGACAGTCTCACAAATACTATAAAAGAATTGTTTCTGTCAGAAAAATAAAAGGCTGGAATTACCAAGGAAGAGTTTCAAAGTTCGGAGGAATACTATCTGATCAGCATATACCAGACTGAGCGTCAATATCAACGGCTCCTGCACTCCGAAAAGTTTCAGATTGTTGCCTGAAGACAAGGGAAGACCAACCAGTGTTCATTATTTTACATCGCTTCTTCTTGTGTTTGTTCTGTAAGGTGTTTGTTGTCCGAACATAAAAATCTTTCGCGAAAGTGTTCATTATCTGATTTGTTCATTAACCAATCACCCACTGTACTTATGTTCCAAAAGAAAAAAAGAGTTGCAATTAATTTAAAAAACTGTAAGGATTCAAAAAAATGCAGGCAAAAAAATAAAATCAAATCAATTGAAAATTAAAACAATGTTTATAAAACCATTTAAAAGTTAATTTACAATTTGAAAATTTCAAAACAAGTTAATTTTTACACAGACAGAATATACAGTACTGTACATACAGAATACAGACTGCCAGTCAGGCTGGCCCAATGCCAGCCACATGGAATCCCTAAAGTCACCCTATCTCCCCTAAAATGAGGACAGTAACAACCAAGTGTTATCTCATTGTTCTGACTAAAGGAAAGAAAAGTCCACTATGACACATGACACCTCATGTATGGGGCATCACATGTTTGTCAATGTGAAAGTTTCCAATAAACAATTAAATAAAATTGTTAATATTGTAATTTTAAAAATTTTTAATATTTGACTGAAACAAATGATTAATTTTCTTGTAAAAATGTGAAAGAATCATTTTTAAGAATCAGAAAAAGTGACAAGATTTTCTCAATTCCAATTTCTAGAAAATGTCTGCTTTTTCTGATTCATCACCCTATCAGTAGTTTACACGAAGGTTTTGTTTTCATTCTTGCAATATTCTCTGGGATATACATCATCATGGGTTATCCTGTAAAATTATTGTGTATGTAATATATAGTATACATACATACATGCAACAATTAGTGTTTAACAACACTAAAAAATAAATACTCAATTTAATTATATGGGCAAAAACAATCAAATAATATGCTGTTCAATACATTTTTTAGTCTAAAAACTATAAAACACATAGTAATGATTTCAAAAACTTTTTAACTTATTTTATTTAACAAGAATTACCTTTCATATGACAGAAAAATTATATTTGATAATTTTTTTATATTAAAAAAAAAATTATCCTTCTTTATAAAAGGCCATTTTATTCCTTAAATAAGATCAAGTATAACTATTTTTTCTTATAGCTGGATTTGAAAATTTCCTATGTTATAATAAATTTTACTTACCTAGGTCTTCAATATCAATTCTATCACATAAAGGATCTGCACTTGGAAGCTGTATAAAAAATTTTTTATCATTAATATACTGAATTTAAATTTATTTACAACTAGATTTTCAAATTTATCTATTAAAATCTATGGGAAAAAGTGTAGTTCAGTAAAAAAAACGAAACACATTTTTAAAGTTGATAAAATAATAATAAATTATTTTAAGTTACTGCTTAACCAACATTAACATTTTTGTTGAATGAAGTCTAATTTGTATTAGACCTCAGCCTACTGGAAAATTTGCAATGCATTTAGTATTTGTTCCTTTTACATGGGTAAATAATCTAATCAATACTTTCATTTTATTTCATTCCACATCACTGATTGATAAGTAAATAAATGTTTCATTGGGAAACATGGATAGACTGGCTGAGTTTTGCCAGAATAAAGTGCAAATTTCAATTGTAAGAAATAATGAAAAAGCTTGCCTCTACAAGATTGATTTATAAAGGGTTTACAGAAATGTGACACTCATTAATCAGGATCATACTTTTATAAAATATATACTTTCTGAACAATAAAACCACTTAAGAATAGAAGCTTGTATTTCTCTTTAAGTGATGATAAATTACAAACAACATAATAAGTTATTACAACTGCAGCAAAAGAAACCCAGTAATTAATAAAAATATACAATTTGTTTTTAGTTATTAACTGAATTACATAATACCATAATACATTTTCAATTCCTGCATTTCCTCAATTCTACAATGTATATGAATTTGGAATCAAATTATTAAAAATTTTTCTTCCATAAAGAAAAAACTTAATCAATTTTATTAAGTAACAAGTTAGAAAAACAAAAATTTCATGCAAAAGTATTGTCTAGCTGCTCTATTTCCATACTAAACAATTTAAAATGCTAAAAAAGGAATTTAAATTAAATGCTTTATGTTATCAGTAAAACTTATTTGAATTGATATGATTATGAATAGTACAGTCAAAAGAATCTATTATCTAAACCTTACAAACCTTTAAACTGCAGTCTATTTTTTTATAGCATCTAACATTTTAAGTCAATTAACTGACCATCAGGAATGTCAATGCTACGTACGGACAAGGAAGCTATAGACCAGAGCCTTATTCCAGGAATTTACAGGCCATCCATACAAGACGAGAGGTGGCAAAAACAGCTGTACTACATTGGAGCTACAAGGAGGTCATTAAAAGAAAGAATAAAAGAGCACAAAAGGAATATATGGAATGAGCAACCCAGTCACTGCACTAGCGACGTATGTTATAGCAGACCGATAAAGGCTTCGGTGAAATGGGAAAGAGCAGAAATAATACAAAAGATTCAGGACAAGAGAGATCTTAAAAATGCAGAAGCATGGCATATACACAAGAGCAATCTAGCAGGACAGACTATAAACTTTAGAGAATCCTATAAAGTCTCAGTGGCATAGATAGTGGATGCATTATGAATATATCAGCAAGGAGAAAAAAGGCATGGACAGTTAAAAAAATAGACATTAGTTGGTGCCCGTTATGTTATCACTTGTTTATCTATCTTTTTTTTTATTAATTTTTATTTTTTACTTTTATTTTCGTGTGTGTATAGCAGTGTATTCGTATATTTGTACGTTATCGGTCTATAGATTTTATTTATCTATTCACGGACTTGCACACTAGATGTTAAGAAAGTTTTAAAGTTAAAAACGTTCCATAATCAGTTTCATTCAGTATAAATCAAAAATTTTTTCCATTCATTTCTGATGAAGGTCAATTAATTGATTGAAAACATTAGATGCTATAATCAAATAGACTGCATTTTAAAGGTTTGTAAGGTTTAGTTATTTATTCGTAAGTGCAGTTACAGAAGAGAATTTATTATCAATGCTTAATGCATCATGTGGTCCACTTGCAATGACTTTTGACTTTTCTTTGACTGTAAATGTAATAATGCACTCTATTTCAGATAAATAAAAATGGATAAAGTATGATTTACAATAAATAAAATTACTATATTTTCTTGATTTTAATATAATTAAATAATTCACATAATGCAAAAAGTTCTTGGTTATTGCTTTGTTATTTATGATTAATAAGTGAAAAATAAATACATGAGAGAGAGAAACATCAGCATTCAATAGATTAAATTGCATTAGATTTAATGTATATAATTTTGATATAGATAAACTTTCAAATTTGACATCACTGCTCAAAAATCTGACTATTGAATAAACTTACTTTTTTTTGTTAATAGTGTTGCTTTGTTCCATTATATCTTAGACTCATTTAAATTAAATCATCATTACAAACAGATAATATATATATACATAATATGAATTTACATCAACATTAAAATATTAAATTAAATAAAAAAATAAAACTGTATTAAGCTTAGTCACATATATCAAAAAACCATTATTATTGATTGAATATTAACCAATTCTTCATTTTAATTCATAAAAAATAGTATTTGTATAATGACACAAAGTATAATTTAACATCTGCACAAATTCTGAATCTCCTTACTGACTTGTAAATATTTATAAAATAATCATATCTTTTTTTTATACACTAAAATCAGATCATTATTCTTTTACTATTGTATATCCAATTTGATTTAAGGTATTAATTCTTATAAAATCACTTTCAACAAATTACATGTATCTGTACATTAACTTTATTCAGCTGAGTGAGTGAAGCACATTTCTTTACACTCAAATGCCATTAGATTTTAAATAAACTCCTCCAATACCGCTTGACCAATCTTGACCAAATTTGGTATGGACCATGCCCAGGTCAGTAAATATCATAAGCTATTTGGAATCCTGATTAGCTTGTATCCTTAAGAAATATCATTGAAAAACTGTCAAAGATATTCAAGGAGATGGAAAATCTGAATAGACTGAAATAAACCAATAAACTAAACCTTGGTAAATCCAGCTAGAAATTTATTGAGAGTAATTAAGAATTTGAAAAGCTTGTAACTAAAGATGATTAGTGAAATCTGATTGAAAATATTATTATTTCAATAAATTTGTTGCTGGATTTACCAAGATTTAGTTTATTGGCTTATCCGTTACAGACTTAAGTTGGGACTGAGTACTTAAAAGCACACAGAACAGTTCCATTTTGTTAACAAATGCACGTCAATTCAATTTCTGATCAACATTACTAGAGTTTTAAATAATTTAATGTAACAATTAAATCTAAATTCTAGTTAACTACTCTATATTCATTTCTGTGTTCATAAACATTACTGGCTGGCAATACCAAACAAGCTTGAAAACTATTACATAGGAACTGAATTATCATTCTGAAACAAAGTTTGGAAGGAATCAAGTTTCCAAAATCAGCCACTAAATCAGATATTATTGCTTTTATTTTGAAAATACACTAAAAATCTAAATTTATGAATAAATCTTGCTCAGCTGAATTTGCAAGCATTGAAAACAATGAATGCAATCTTACTTAATATTTAAAACAATATATAGCAGTAATAACTAAGAAAATTTATTAACTTTACATAACCTATTAAAATTATCTNCTAAAAAACAATTTTTAAAACTATTTTAATTTTTGTGTAAATATAAATTTTTTTAAATGGAATTGTGTACATAAATATAATATTCTTAAGAAAAAAGCTGGCAAATACTCTTGCTTGACTTTCCTAACACTCAAACAGGAGGTTAAGGGGACTAGAAAGGAGGTCGATAATTTTTAATTATACTATGATAAAAAATTTAAAACAAAAGCTTAAGAGGAGTAATTTTGTTGAATTATGAAAAATTTTTCTATTTAAAGGAATATTCAAGTTTAAAAAAATTAATATACATTAGCACAAAGTTAAAATTGTGTGTGATGCAATCTGTTACAAGATTTTGTTAAAAAATAACTCTTATTTATTATTATGAAAAGGCAAAACGCTTAATTTTGAGGGTAAAAATAAGTTTTTAAAAGTATTGTAATGAGTTAAAGTTGCATTAAGTCCAAAACGCCACTTGAGATATGACATGAGCCTCACTTCCCTACCTTCTTCACCTTTACCCATCAAAATTTAATAGTATCAATATCCTATATAAAGAAATAACCCTGCTCCATTTTAAAATTTTTGGTTCATCTAGTCCTGAGATAAAATGCAAAACAGATATTAATACAGTTTTGAGCTTCTTAAGTGCTGAAATGTCAAGAAATGCAAACACCAAGGGTCAAAATTTGATGAATTGCCATACTTTTCCAATGTTATATTTTATAATAATAGCTGGAAAAAAAAATGTAAAATAAATCTCAAATATGTCTTATCCATTAAATGTTTTTTTAACATTAGTTAATTTTATTATTTCATTAAACATAAATTTAGTTGAACTAACTTGTTTTTTCTTACATTTTTGAACATTAGTATGTAATAAAGACTTCATAATATAAAACACTTCAAGGTTGTAGCAGAGTGTTTAAAGTTTGATGTTAAAAGTGAAATTAACTAACAAATTAATAAAGTTACATATTCAAAATATATTTTAATCATTGAAAATTATTCTTAATATTCATTAACTATCAATTCACTTAATATTAGCTTTATTATTATTATTTTGATCTTCATCCAAATTTCATCAAAGATTTTGTAATTATTGATCTAATTACTTTATGAACACACAAGAAAAATTGCATTCAAAATTTACAAACAAACAATTTTAATTATGTTAAAACTTATCATGCATTACAAACTCCACACTTGAAATGGATACAATATAAATTTAATAAAATTCCACTTTGAATGGAAAAAAACATGTGTTTGAGAATCAGATGCATACAACTGTTTTATATTAATCAAAGTTGCAAATACTACCAATTTATGAGTATTAGTGGATTGTGGATTTCTGATTATAAAATCTCAACTGTACTCTAAATTATGTGTAAACTAAGGTACTTTCTTCATTATGTAGAAAAAAAATAACATATTTTTAAATGCTTTCATTTAACTTGCTTTGTATCATGTCAGCAAATCTTGCAAATTAAATTTTATCTATTCTAATTAAGATAGATATAACTTTGAAGATCTACCTAAGTCTGACAATAATACATTTTAATGATGTTTCAGGGGATGGTTCAATCCAATCAACCTCCCCACTCCAAAACTTGTTACACACAAACAAATGTAGAATTTAATCATGTATGTAAAGTATATGGTGGGGTGGATGCAAAAAAAATTACCAATAAAATCATTTTTTATCATCTACAATATTAAAATTACTTTTATATTAAACTTTATGATTCTTGAATTTTTCTGGTCAAATCACAGGCTTTTTCAAATAGATATATTGAAAAGACAACTAAGAAATAAAAATTATTACAAAGAGTAAACTATATTTTTTTATTCTAAATTAATTAAAATAAGTTATTTACAATATCATCTAGCTACAAAAATATTCGAGTATCAAAAAATATAATTTTTTTATTAATAACTATTATTTCTTTTTCAATATACTACTATTTTTCTAACTTTAGCAATTCTTGTTCAAAAGTTCAGAAATTTGTTAATCCAGCATCTAATAATCCAGATTATCCAGTAATGTGGCACATGCCAAAAAGTAGATGATTTAGAATTGTCTGATGACAGTCTAGCATGCTAGTATTCTGAAAATTCTTCTAGTATTCTGCAATGGACACAGCGTGTGCCAGGTAACAATATGTTCATTAATTTTTTATGATTACACAGATAGTTCATTTACCATACCTTCAGTCTGATTAAAAAGCATGCATAAATATAGCATTGAACATTTCTTTATGCTGAACAAAATATACAGCAGTGTCTACAATGTTCAAATTACGTAACTCATCAAATTTTGTGAAAATACAAAATCATCATATACAGGTATACCTCACCTTATGTTGGTAATTGGTCAGTAATGGCACTTACTTTTTACTTACTGGAATTTACTTGTCACTAGGCTAAACTACAAATAACCATTCCCATTTCTGTATTTTATTTATAAATGCATTTTTAATAACATATGGTTAATAAGAAACTATTTTAAGCTTACAAACAAATAAATTTTACTTATTAATATAGTACAGAAAAAAAGTAATCTAAATTTACGAATACATAACTACATGTACATACATACTTGTAAATGTACATGTTTACAATTTGGCGATGTTTACAGTACATCACGGACTCTTTATTTGTGAATGTGGTTTGCTCTCAGACATTATAAAATAAGATGATTTTGTAAGGTTAAATAACAAATACAGTTATTAAAATTATTTTGCAATAGTAGAAAATTAACTAATTTATGTTAAATTTACCAATATCGAGTGGTGCTGACAATGATGCAAAACAGTAGATATTGGAACTTCCATGGAAAATGCCAATATTGAGCTCTTAAAGACTGCTAAATAAGACAACACAGAGTCACAGATGTTTTCATGTTTTGTTCTCTAGGATTTATGTTGATTATATTAACATTTACTGTAAATGTACATATTTTAATATGATTTTATGTGCTTTAATGCTTTTCTAGTAATATTACGACTTCAATATCTGTGGCGGACAGATGTAAAGTTGAATAAAATGACTTAAACTTGATTTTTATTTTTCCATATATTTTTTTTTGACAAATGACATATAACTAAGAATAACTTAACTCAAAACAACGTAACCCGAGGTATGCCTGTAATCCAGCACCACTTTGCTACTGCAGGTGGTAGGTGCTAGGTACAGTTGATTAACAAACATTTACTCTAACTTATTTAATTTTGCCAATGCATTGAATATTATATGTAATTATTATATTTACTTTGTATTAAAGTCATATTGTAATTGTCCTATAATATTTCATAAAATAATAGTTTATGCTTTTGCAAACAACAAAAAAAATATATGTTAATCCAATATGTTAGATACTGCATTACAGTAAAAAGTCAGTAATAATTCTATGCACTCAACTAAATTATTAACTATTATCAAATGAAATTAATTCTTATTACTTGTTATCAATCTTTATTTTTATGATTACAGAAGCAAAACTATACTTCACAAATATTTTTTATTACATGATAAAGCCAGATTTATCAGCTTGAACTCATCTAAGAATGGCAGCATAACTTCCTATTGTTAATCCAAATTACATAATATCTATGTAATTAATTAATGACTTTACTACTTGATCATTAGACAAATTTTTAATTAGTTATATAAATATTTTTAAAGCTTTTTAAAAATTATATTTATTTTAGCATCAATACAATTTTAGAAATTATCTCCCATAGTTTGTTTACTTTATTTTTCATGTTATGAAAACAAAATTTATCAGAGAATAATGTAAAATGGCAACTTAACTATTTTCAGTCTTATGATTTATTTTAAAAACTTCACAATCAGCACAAAATGATCCTAAATGACTGTTGATTATAACAAGTATTTTTAGAGAAATACAATAAACTTTTACATATGTTTTTGTAAAATATTGTATGGCTGTAAGCAAGTAGATAAATCTGTATTATTTCTCTCATATTCTATTTTAAACTTTTCATTGATTAAAAAACGAGTACTTATAACTCAAACAAATAAATTTTGAATATCTGAAATGCTACATATATATTTACTTTACCTTTATTTTGTTTGATCTCATAAGCTAGTAAACCATATTCTTTATCTTTAAAATTTATACACTCACTGTTTAAAAATTAGTATTTTATATATAAATCATTTATTTTTAATTAATTGTTTAATTAAAAATTATTCAGAATTAAACAAGGAGTTTTTGAGAATAAAGTATGAATCACTTGTAATGTATCAAAATACATTTATTTTTTCTAAATAAGAATAGTTATTATTTTCTTGTGCATGAATTACAAACTTAATAGACTATTCTTTAAACGAAAATAAAAAAATTATTAAAGACTATCCCAAAAATTAAAAATATTTTACAGTAGTATTTTTGAAATTTAAATCTTTGTATCCTGTAGGCCTAGTTTACATTTTTCATCAAAATAAATAAATTCAAAATCAATTATGAAAAAATTTTTGTATGTGTAATTACTTTACAATTAAATAGTACGATATATTTACAATATTCAGTCTAGAGTATATAGTAATTATAAATTATGTTTTAGAATTTAATTTTCATGCAAATTTGATAAACACAATTTAAATATGTTACAAATCCTTTGACATTATGACAGTACTATAATAGTAATTTATCATAATTAGATCAATAAATCTCTGAATTTCACTAAGTGAAATGTTCTCTAGAAAGATGACAATCATTTCATGTTTTATGCTTTATATAATAAACTATATAATATAATAAATATGCTTCAATCAATTAATCAATTCAATTTTGATTAAAAAAAATTAACAATGATAACTATATTCTGATATTTCAATTATTAAAAAAAATTATAACAAAACACAGACTATTGTTAAGTAATGAGGAATATTAAGATTGTGCTTCAAAGAATGTCAATGTTTGGTTTGGTGGAATATAACAATGCAATACATGGGCAATCTGCCATGAGAGATGCCTCTCAGGACAACTTTCTATGGAAAACTGGCCCTATTTAGGTGTTAGACACTTGAACTAAACCAGGAAAACTCCACATAGTCAACCCATTGGTAAGGTGCAAACCCACAACCAAGTATCAATGTTCAATAGTTTTATCAACATAGTAGTGAGCAAGATTGTCAGGGCTAGAAGCCTAAGTATACAAGCAAAGGATAACCACAACTGATTTTTTTAATATTTAAAATTACAAAAATTGTCTTAACAGTGTAAAAAATATTAGGTATTAAAGTAACATCAATTTCCAATTTTTGTTAATGCTAAGAAAGTTATAATTCACATTATATCTATCACAACAACAACGTCTATCATAAAACAAAAAAATTTATCAATATTTTTCAAATAAATATTAGTTACAATTGTTATATTAATTAAAGAATTTGCTCACACAAGTGATAGAGTAATGTATGCATTTACTGTGAAAGGCAATATGATCATGTCTCAGTTCCAGACTATTTCAATGCCTTTAACACTGTATTTAACTCTGAAATTACTCAGTCTTTCTTTAAACAAGCATAAAACGATGATCCCAAAATATTTCATACTATTTCAGAAGACCAATAGCTTATGATATTCTGATTTCATCAGAAAGACACTCAGTAAGGCTATAATCCAGTATTTTAAACACCATGTAGGCATACATTACAACCATATATTTAAAATTACAGTATTAACAACAGTAAATAAACTTTATAATAAACCAATCACCATACCAGGATATAGTGAATCACATACTCTGAACTGATTACAGTGTGCACATAAAAATCCATCAGGGAATCGTTACAAAACCTGATGAAGAACTTGGATGAAGTTTGAAAATGTTTGTTTTTGTTTGTTTTGTTTATGTGCACACCATAATCAGTTCTGAGTATGTGATAAACTTTATAATCTTTGATATTAATCTGTCTGTATTAATTTATTACAAATATGTCATAAAAAGTAAAAAAAAGCATTTATTGATTATTAAAGTTTATTCAATAGGCAATCAACCTTTTAAGAAGTCCAAATAAATTTTATTCTTTAGAATTCATCATTCCTTTTTAAATAGATGAAAAATAATAGTTAATATTGGTTAGTGAATTTAACATATTTTTCAAGCAGAATTTTATAACTTTTTTTTCAGAAAAAATATTAAAATGTTCTGTTGAAGTTACATTTGGTTTTCTAAGTTAAAGATGATAAAAATGATGAATTTTAAAAATGTTTTCAAATGAATAAATTTCTTAGAATTCTTAAAAGAATTGTTAAACTTTTTTTGGATTTAAACAGACAAACATTTGCAATTTAGGCATCATAATACACAGTAATAATAGCTTTAATAACAAAGTTCATTAAACTGTACAATTTCCCTAATTTTATAAATAATATTTACATAGTGAATATGGAACAGAGGAGTGTTTTTCTAAAGCAAGACTCAATTTAAGCAAAAAATTGATAGAATAAATTTATGTAATTTAGATTTAATAAAACTGATCTTATAAATGCTGAATAAGTTCCATTATTTATAAATGTCATATAATAAGTAAATTTACAATAATTCTACCATGCATTATGTATAATTATAAATAAGTAATTTTTTTTTACTCGTGATAAAAATGAGTTTGAAAGTTTGAAACCTAATTTAAAATCAAGTCTTGCTAAGTTTATTCAAAATTTTAAGATAATATATATATATTAAAAATAAATGGATTGTTTCAATACACTGAAATGAAATTTATAAGAAAGCAATTTCAATAGATAATATGGTTTGACAGCAATCATTGATCCATATCAAAACCATCATTTTCAATAGTCTGACTGACATTACTGCAGCTTGAAAAGAGGATTAAAGTTATTTCAAGTTATCTAACTCCACACATTAGCATTCTTTTTCCATTTATTACACACCTTCAAACTTCATATTTAGCCACTGCTTCAGATTATTCTTTATCACCCAATACATTGCTAGTTTCACTACTAAATTAATTAATCTATGAAATTCTCATTTTTTATAAATTATTGGTACATGTTAACTTAATGACATTTTTATAATTATTACACAAAAGATTGTTTACTTTCTTCATTTTATTCAGATAACTCCAAGTAGATATCAACTTCAATGGTAAAAAAAACCTTACTCAAAATTTTTTTTAAATTGTATATTAATTCGACATAACTACTTATTTGTAATTTATTATTTTTAAATGAAAGATATATTGATAATTCAAGACTCAGCTGAAAATCAAATAAAAGAGTTGAAAANACCTCTAGTCAAATTAATTAATTTCTAATATTTAATTATAGCCTTTACATAACCCAAGAATTTGGCATATTGTTTGGCATCTTCATCAAACATTTTATCTGTGATTTTTTTGTTTTCTGCAAATCGAATTCACATTTCAGGTTGGTTCATTCCATGCTAGAAGAAAAGATTATGATGATTCAAGCTTCTTAAGAATGTATATTGTATTTGTGTACTTTTCTTTGAATAAACGTTATACATAAAATATTTGAGTATTTTTTCGGCATGGAATGCATTATCATATTCTACATTACTTTTATCTTCCTGTTTTGCTTAATGAGTGTTTCGCATTATGAGTATGATTCCAGAATGAATTATGCTCGTTAAGCGAGGTTCCACTATATTATCAAAAGACCAGGATCTGGAAGTTCTTGGGCAATTGGAGAGAGAGATCAGCACATATGCAAGATGTCCCTAGCAGATCAGATGGCATCTGCAACAGAAATTTGAGCAGCAGTGGCATCCAGTGTTATCACAAGAACTGTTCAGAACCATCTACTGGAGTGTGTCCTCCATTCCAGGTGTCCTATAGCATATTTGCTGCTCACTCCTGCTCACTATCAGATTCACCTTCAGGAGTGTCATGCAAGAGCTAATTACAGGACAGAATGGAATTCTGTGGTGTTCACATAAACTATTTCTGCTTTGGTACCAGTGATGGACTTACATGCATCAGGAGGTATGGAGAACATATGTTGGCAAACAGCATCCATAATCAGTATACTGATCCAACTCTATTGTGGTCTAGGGAGGGATTTCTTATAACAGGACCTGGTGGTCCCATTCACCATGACAACAAATGTTTACATCAGAATGGTGATCAAACCTGTTGTTCTACCATTTACAAACAATATTCAGGGAGCTTGTTTCAACAGGATAATGTTCATTCTCATACTGTAGCTATAACCCAACCTGCTCTTTGAAATGTCAACATGTTTCCCTGGCCAGCAAGACGGCTAGCTCTTTTCCAATAGAGCATGCATGGAACATAATTGGATGACAGATCCAGGCTCACTCACAATCAGAAACAACTATTGTCAATCTGACCCTACAGGTGAAGAAGGCATGGAATATCATCCCATAGGATAACATCTAACACCTCTACAATAGAATGCATACACACATGGATGTCTGCATTCAACATGGCAATGTTTACAGTGGGTATTGAGATGGATGACATTCAACTTTCATGCAATATTCTCAAATATTGATTTGAGAATATTGAAAAGATTTTTATATAATAAAAAATCTTTTAACTTAAGAAAAAAATTGTTAACTTAAGCTAGTGTTTTCAATTTATATAATGGAAAATACATAGCATAATGGAATAAAAAATAAAAATGTGTCAAAATAAAATATTAAACAGCCTATGCTATAAAGCAGGGGTGTCCAGCCTTTTTGTTTCCCTGGGCCACATTGGAAGAAGTCATGGAGTTTTGGGCCACAAGTATATTTTGACCCAATGTTAATGTTAATGACCCAACTAGACATGTTAATGCTTAAATATACTTGTATATTTAAGTATTAACATGTCTAGATTATAGTAATAAGTATTAAAAGTTTACCACAAAAAAGAATATTTTTAAAAATTACTTTTACAGACACTTTCAATTTTTACTTAGAAATAGATAAATTCATTTATTATAAAGGAGACAAACAAAAATTTATTTGAAAAACACAAATATTTGTTTTATTTGTGTCTCTAATTAATAAAAAACGACGAAACATCATTTTAAAGGTTGCATTTTTATTCAACTAATATATTTATAAATAATATGTAGCCCAAAAAGTAGCCAATGTGCCAACTGATATTTTTTACATCAAACTAATAAAAGGGTAGCCAAATTTGGTGCAAAGTAGCCTAATCTTGCAACGCTGGAAGGAATACTAAATAAAGCTGGAGTTGAGACTCAAAGGAATATTTCTTTTCCACTCAAAAATAAAATATATATAAAGGTTTATGGCTCTGTGTTACTTCTTTTTTGAGTTTATGCCGTTGAAATAAATAAATAAATAATTAATTTAAAAAATTGTCAGTTTTGTGTACACGTTTATTGGGCCGCATTCGAACTTCCCTTGGGCCGTGGGTTGGACACCCCTGCTATAAAGTTTAAAAATATATTAAAATTTAATTCTTCAATCCATTGAGATATTATTAGCTATGTTTGTAAGTTTATATAACAAGCAATTATTTATTGTGACATCATCACAATGCTGGGCTGCAAATTTTAATCATATTTTTAATTTATTTAATTTAGAATATATGCTTTCCACCTCAAATTAGTAGTGTCTTGCCCCTGTACATCATACTTTTCTTGTTAGCAATAGAGTCTTGCTGATCATCTATCTAACTCCTTCCTACTCCTAAGCTTTCCATATATAGCTAGAATTTCATTTATCTAACACCTTTCTGAAGATTAAGGAAAAACAGATAGCAAGACAGACACAGAAAACAGTGGGAATTTACAAATGGGGTGCAAAAGTAGTTATACAATTGTTATTATGGAAAAAAAATAATAACACAGGAAGAAAACAGGAAGAAAAAACATTTCTTTTTTATAAATAATCCTTCATAAAAACCTTTAACCGGTGTGAAGTTCTGGCTAATGTTTTCGGATCCCTCCTGGGATCCGAAAATGGATCCATACTTCACACCAGTTAGAAGGCTTTTTCGAAGGATTATTTGTATATTGCTCTGGTGTACATCAATTCTTTATTCATTTATTTTTTATGTACAAATTAAATCACAAATAAGGAATACAAACTAATAAAAGATAATAATAATGAACATCAAACATTTGTATTTCTCAGATTCCCAACTGTATACCTATTTATACAGGGGAGGGTGCAAAAGTGTACAATTTTTTTTAAATTACAGCCCAAAAAAGGTATACATATTCAAAAATATTGAATTCTTTTATACAGAGAAATGTGATATATATAAATAACAAACTATACTAGAAATTTAATTAACTAGAAATGAGTAGATAGTAGATAGAAAGGTATCTATATATTTATATCAAAATACACAAATATCAATATATCAGTCCAGGCTGGTTTATGTTTAATTATAATTGTAAATAATTAGAAACTCTCCAAAAAAGAAAGAACATGCCTTTTATAACGATAAATGAAAATATAAAAACTGTCTATTGGCATTATTGGTCAATACGTTTAATTAATGAGTACTGTTTTGTAATTAAGGAGTACTTGTGTATGAATTTTTGTTAACCATTGCCATTGTATATTACATTTCTTTTGTAATGGCATGTAATTTTGTATTTTTACATTTTATGTTCCACGCTCGTGTGAGAAGAGCAATTTAAAAATGTGTCCTATTTCTAGATTTATAATGTTCCATCCACCATATTACCTGAAGAGGATGGTTATATATACTGTCAAACTGGTCATACTCCTTAATTAAATGTATTTACTAGTAATGCCAATAAACAGTTTTTATCTTTTTGTTTACTTTTAGTAAGTGGTGTTGATTGTTGTTTTTATCTCATTACTCTTATGATAAATAATTCATTAGAAATACTTCTCATATGTGAATATCTTTTTATTTAAACACTAAATTTATTCTTCTTTTACCATAAGCTACAAATTTTTCTTTTTATACTATTTGTAAAAAATTCAATAACTGACTCTCTTCAAGAATTCATAATTTACATACTAAGAGGATAAATGTGCAAATGTAAGAAAGCTAACAGTTTCTATAATTTCATAATTTAAAATTTTATTAAATTATAAATCAATATTTTATTATGATGTTTATCAAAAAACTTCATTACTATAACTTCAAATAAAAAAATAAAATTTCGAAAGTTTCTATGTAGAAACAAGTTTTGAATTTTATCTAATTCCAATTGATTTTCTTAGAGCAAAAATTATGATATTTTTTTCAAATTAATTTCTAATAATTTCTACATTTTGTTGAAGAACAGCTTCCCAGTTTCACTCCAAAGCATCTAAATTTATTAAATATTAATATATCTACATTATCTGCACACTCATCTTTATATATTACAAAATTCTAATACAAAAAACAAAGTTTAAATAAATCTCATTTTTAAAAGAAAAAAAACATATCATATTTAAAAAAACTAAAAAACAATTTTTAAAACTATTTTAATTTTTGTGTAAATATAAATTTTTTTAAATGGAATTGTGTACATAAATATAATATTCTTAAGAAAAAAGCTGGCAAATACTCTTGCTTGACTTTCCTAACACTCAAACAGGAGGTTAAGGGGACTAGAAAGGAGGTCGATAATTTTTAATTATACTATGATAAAAAATTTAAAACAAAAGCTTAAGAGGAGTAATTTTGTTGAATTATGAAAAATTTTTCTATTTAAAGGAATATTCAAGTTTAAAAAAATTAATATACATTAGCACAAAGTTAAAATTGTGTGTGATGCAATCTGTTACAAGATTTTGTTAAAAAATAACTCTTATTTATTATTATGAAAAGGCAAAACGCTTAATTTTGAGGGTAAAAATAAGTTTTTAAAAGTATTGTAATGAGTTAAAGTTGCATTAAGTCCAAAACGCCACTTGAGATATGACATGAGCCTCACTTCCCTACCTTCTTCACCTTTACCCATCAAAATTTAATAGTATCAATATCCTATATAAAGAAATAACCCTGCTCCATTTTAAAATTTTTGGTTCATCTAGTCCTGAGATAAAATGCAAAACAGATATTAATACAGTTTTGAGCTTCTTAAGTGCTGAAATGTCAAGAAATGCAAACACCAAGGGTCAAAATTTGATGAATTGCCATACTTTTCCAATGTTATATTTTATAATAATAGCTGGAAAAAAAAATGTAAAATAAATCTCAAATATGTCTTATCCATTAAATGTTTTTTTAACATTAGTTAATTTTATTATTTCATTAAACATAAATTTAGTTGAACTAACTTGTTTTTTCTTACATTTTTGAACATTAGTATGTAATAAAGACTTCATAATATAAAACACTTCAAGGTTGTAGCAGAGTGTTTAAAGTTTGATGTTAAAAGTGAAATTAACTAACAAATTAATAAAGTTACATATTCAAAATATATTTTAATCATTGAAAATTATTCTTAATATTCATTAACTATCAATTCACTTAATATTAGCTTTATTATTATTATTTTGATCTTCATCCAAATTTCATCAAAGATTTTGTAATTATTGATCTAATTACTTTATGAACACACAAGAAAAATTGCATTCAAAATTTACAAACAAACAATTTTAATTATGTTAAAACTTATCATGCATTACAAACTCCACACTTGAAATGGATACAATATAAATTTAATAAAATTCCACTTTGAATGGAAAAAAACATGTGTTTGAGAATCAGATGCATACAACTGTTTTATATTAATCAAAGTTGCAAATACTACCAATTTATGAGTATTAGTGGATTGTGGATTTCTGATTATAAAATCTCAACTGTACTCTAAATTATGTGTAAACTAAGGTACTTTCTTCATTATGTAGAAAAAAAATAACATATTTTTAAATGCTTTCATTTAACTTGCTTTGTATCATGTCAGCAAATCTTGCAAATTAAATTTTATCTATTCTAATTAAGATAGATATAACTTTGAAGATCTACCTAAGTCTGACAATAATACATTTTAATGATGTTTCAGGGGATGGTTCAATCCAATCAACCTCCCCACTCCAAAACTTGTTACACACAAACAAATGTAGAATTTAATCATGTATGTAAAGTATATGGTGGGGTGGATGCAAAAAAAATTACCAATAAAATCATTTTTTATCATCTACAATATTAAAATTACTTTTATATTAAACTTTATGATTCTTGAATTTTTCTGGTCAAATCACAGGCTTTTTCAAATAGATATATTGAAAAGACAACTAAGAAATAAAAATTATTACAAAGAGTAAACTATATTTTTTTATTCTAAATTAATTAAAATAAGTTATTTACAATATCATCTAGCTACAAAAATATTCGAGTATCAAAAAATATAATTTTTTTATTAATAACTATTATTTCTTTTTCAATATACTACTATTTTTCTAACTTTAGCAATTCTTGTTCAAAAGTTCAGAAATTTGTTAATCCAGCATCTAATAATCCAGATTATCCAGTAATGTGGCACATGCCAAAAAGTAGATGATTTAGAATTGTCTGATGACAGTCTAGCATGCTAGTATTCTGAAAATTCTTCTAGTATTCTGCAATGGACACAGCGTGTGCCAGGTAACAATATGTTCATTAATTTTTTATGATTACACAGATAGTTCATTTACCATACCTTCAGTCTGATTAAAAAGCATGCATAAATATAGCATTGAACATTTCTTTATGCTGAACAAAATATACAGCAGTGTCTACAATGTTCAAATTACGTAACTCATCAAATTTTGTGAAAATACAAAATCATCATATACAGGTATACCTCACCTTATGTTGGTAATTGGTCAGTAATGGCACTTACTTTTTACTTACTGGAATTTACTTGTCACTAGGCTAAACTACAAATAACCATTCCCATTTCTGTATTTTATTTATAAATGCATTTTTAATAACATATGGTTAATAAGAAACTATTTTAAGCTTACAAACAAATAAATTTTACTTATTAATATAGTACAGAAAAAAAGTAATCTAAATTTACGAATACATAACTACATGTACATACATACTTGTAAATGTACATGTTTACAATTTGGCGATGTTTACAGTACATCACGGACTCTTTATTTGTGAATGTGGTTTGCTCTCAGACATTATAAAATAAGATGATTTTGTAAGGTTAAATAACAAATACAGTTATTAAAATTATTTTGCAATAGTAGAAAATTAACTAATTTATGTTAAATTTACCAATATCGAGTGGTGCTGACAATGATGCAAAACAGTAGATATTGGAACTTCCATGGAAAATGCCAATATTGAGCTCTTAAAGACTGCTAAATAAGACAACACAGAGTCACAGATGTTTTCATGTTTTGTTCTCTAGGATTTATGTTGATTATATTAACATTTACTGTAAATGTACATATTTTAATATGATTTTATGTGCTTTAATGCTTTTCTAGTAATATTACGACTTCAATATCTGTGGCGGACAGATGTAAAGTTGAATAAAATGACTTAAACTTGATTTTTATTTTTCCATATATTTTTTTTTGACAAATGACATATAACTAAGAATAACTTAACTCAAAACAACGTAACCCGAGGTATGCCTGTAATCCAGCACCACTTTGCTACTGCAGGTGGTAGGTGCTAGGTACAGTTGATTAACAAACATTTACTCTAACTTATTTAATTTTGCCAATGCATTGAATATTATATGTAATTATTATATTTACTTTGTATTAAAGTCATATTGTAATTGTCCTATAATATTTCATAAAATAATAGTTTATGCTTTTGCAAACAACAAAAAAAATATATGTTAATCCAATATGTTAGATACTGCATTACAGTAAAAAGTCAGTAATAATTCTATGCACTCAACTAAATTATTAACTATTATCAAATGAAATTAATTCTTATTACTTGTTATCAATCTTTATTTTTATGATTACAGAAGCAAAACTATACTTCACAAATATTTTTTATTACATGATAAAGCCAGATTTATCAGCTTGAACTCATCTAAGAATGGCAGCATAACTTCCTATTGTTAATCCAAATTACATAATATCTATGTAATTAATTAATGACTTTACTACTTGATCATTAGACAAATTTTTAATTAGTTATATAAATATTTTTAAAGCTTTTTAAAAATTATATTTATTTTAGCATCAATACAATTTTAGAAATTATCTCCCATAGTTTGTTTACTTTATTTTTCATGTTATGAAAACAAAATTTATCAGAGAATAATGTAAAATGGCAACTTAACTATTTTCAGTCTTATGATTTATTTTAAAAACTTCACAATCAGCACAAAATGATCCTAAATGACTGTTGATTATAACAAGTATTTTTAGAGAAATACAATAAACTTTTACATATGTTTTTGTAAAATATTGTATGGCTGTAAGCAAGTAGATAAATCTGTATTATTTCTCTCATATTCTATTTTAAACTTTTCATTGATTAAAAAACGAGTACTTATAACTCAAACAAATAAATTTTGAATATCTGAAATGCTACATATATATTTACTTTACCTTTATTTTGTTTGATCTCATAAGCTAGTAAACCATATTCTTTATCTTTAAAATTTATACACTCACTGTTTAAAAATTAGTATTTTATATATAAATCATTTATTTTTAATTAATTGTTTAATTAAAAATTATTCAGAATTAAACAAGGAGTTTTTGAGAATAAAGTATGAATCACTTGTAATGTATCAAAATACATTTATTTTTTCTAAATAAGAATAGTTATTATTTTCTTGTGCATGAATTACAAACTTAATAGACTATTCTTTAAACGAAAATAAAAAAATTATTAAAGACTATCCCAAAAATTAAAAATATTTTACAGTAGTATTTTTGAAATTTAAATCTTTGTATCCTGTAGGCCTAGTTTACATTTTTCATCAAAATAAATAAATTCAAAATCAATTATGAAAAAATTTTTGTATGTGTAATTACTTTACAATTAAATAGTACGATATATTTACAATATTCAGTCTAGAGTATATAGTAATTATAAATTATGTTTTAGAATTTAATTTTCATGCAAATTTGATAAACACAATTTAAATATGTTACAAATCCTTTGACATTATGACAGTACTATAATAGTAATTTATCATAATTAGATCAATAAATCTCTGAATTTCACTAAGTGAAATGTTCTCTAGAAAGATGACAATCATTTCATGTTTTATGCTTTATATAATAAACTATATAATATAATAAATATGCTTCAATCAATTAATCAATTCAATTTTGATTAAAAAAAATTAACAATGATAACTATATTCTGATATTTCAATTATTAAAAAAAATTATAACAAAACACAGACTATTGTTAAGTAATGAGGAATATTAAGATTGTGCTTCAAAGAATGTCAATGTTTGGTTTGGTGGAATATAACAATGCAATACATGGGCAATCTGCCATGAGAGATGCCTCTCAGGACAACTTTCTATGGAAAACTGGCCCTATTTAGGTGTTAGACACTTGAACTAAACCAGGAAAACTCCACATAGTCAACCCATTGGTAAGGTGCAAACCCACAACCAAGTATCAATGTTCAATAGTTTTATCAACATAGTAGTGAGCAAGATTGTCAGGGCTAGAAGCCTAAGTATACAAGCAAAGGATAACCACAACTGATTTTTTTAATATTTAAAATTACAAAAATTGTCTTAACAGTGTAAAAAATATTAGGTATTAAAGTAACATCAATTTCCAATTTTTGTTAATGCTAAGAAAGTTATAATTCACATTATATCTATCACAACAACAACGTCTATCATAAAACAAAAAAATTTATCAATATTTTTCAAATAAATATTAGTTACAATTGTTATATTAATTAAAGAATTTGCTCACACAAGTGATAGAGTAATGTATGCATTTACTGTGAAAGGCAATATGATCATGTCTCAGTTCCAGACTATTTCAATGCCTTTAACACTGTATTTAACTCTGAAATTACTCAGTCTTTCTTTAAACAAGCATAAAACGATGATCCCAAAATATTTCATACTATTTCAGAAGACCAATAGCTTATGATATTCTGATTTCATCAGAAAGACACTCAGTAAGGCTATAATCCAGTATTTTAAACACCATGTAGGCATACATTACAACCATTAAAAAAAAATAAAAATAAAATAAACACTAAAAATTTATGGCTTTGAATATTTAAAATTACAGTATTAACAACAGTAAATAAACTTTATAATAAACCAATCACCATACCAGGATATAGTGAATCACATACTCTGAACTGATTACAGTGTGCACATAAAAATCCATCAGGGAATCGTTACAAAACCTGATGAAGAACTTGGATGAAGTTTGAAAATGTTTGTTTTTGTTTGTTTTGTTTATGTGCACACCATAATCAGTTCTGAGTATGTGATAAACTTTATAATCTTTGATATTAATCTGTCTGTATTAATTTATTACAAATATGTCATAAAAAGTAAAAAAAAGCATTTATTGATTATTAAAGTTTATTCAATAGGCAATCAACCTTTTAAGAAGTCCAAATAAATTTTATTCTTTAGAATTCATCATTCCTTTTTAAATAGATGAAAAATAATAGTTAATATTGGTTAGTGAATTTAACATATTTTTCAAGCAGAATTTTATAACTTTTTTTTCAGAAAAAATATTAAAATGTTCTGTTGAAGTTACATTTGGTTTTCTAAGTTAAAGATGATAAAAATGATGAATTTTAAAAATGTTTTCAAATGAATAAATTTCTTAGAATTCTTAAAAGAATTGTTAAACTTTTTTTGGATTTAAACAGACAAACATTTGCAATTTAGGCATCATAATACACAGTAATAATAGCTTTAATAACAAAGTTCATTAAACTGTACAATTTCCCTAATTTTATAAATAATATTTACATAGTGAATATGGAACAGAGGAGTGTTTTTCTAAAGCAAGACTCAATTTAAGCAAAAAATTGATAGAATAAATTTATGTAATTTAGATTTAATAAAACTGATCTTATAAATGCTGAATAAGTTCCATTATTTATAAATGTCATATAATAAGTAAATTTACAATAATTCTACCATGCATTATGTATAATTATAAATAAGTAATTTTTTTTTACTCGTGATAAAAATGAGTTTGAAAGTTTGAAACCTAATTTAAAATCAAGTCTTGCTAAGTTTATTCAAAATTTTAAGATAATATATATATATTAAAAATAAATGGATTGTTTCAATACACTGAAATGAAATTTATAAGAAAGCAATTTCAATAGATAATATGGTTTGACAGCAATCATTGATCCATATCAAAACCATCATTTTCAATAGTCTGACTGACATTACTGCAGCTTGAAAAGAGGATTAAAGTTATTTCAAGTTATCTAACTCCACACATTAGCATTCTTTTTCCATTTATTACACACCTTCAAACTTCATATTTAGCCACTGCTTCAGATTATTCTTTATCACCCAATACATTGCTAGTTTCACTACTAAATTAATTAATCTATGAAATTCTCATTTTTTATAAATTATTGGTACATGTTAACTTAATGACATTTTTATAATTATTACACAAAAGATTGTTTACTTTCTTCATTTTATTCAGATAACTCCAAGTAGATATCAACTTCAATGGTAAAAAAAACCTTACTCAAAATTTTTTTTAAATTGTATATTAATTCGACATAACTACTTATTTGTAATTTATTATTTTTAAATGAAAGATATATTGATAATTCAAGACTCAGCTGAAAATCAAATAAAAGAGTTGAAAATTAATACAGTATGAAGTATAGTTTAAAATAAAGTACAGTGGGTGATCAGTTAACGAACATAATCCATTCCAAGACTTTGTTCGTTATCTGAATTGTTCATTAACTGATTATTGATTTACCACAGGTTTTTCTGGGCATTTGATTAATTCATTCCAGATACTCCAAAAAATAAAAAAATATAGACTATACTTTCTTATTACGTTTATTTATATGTAATAATAAAAATACATATATACACGGTCTTGCACTTTTATTAGTCATGATTTTTATGTTTATGGGGATTAAAGAATCTGTCCAGTGTCAATTGCTTTTCTCTTTTCTTCAGGATTTTTTGGAAGTAATTAATAATATTGTAATTGTAGAGATTCCCAACCCCATTAACCTTATTTTGATTTGGATGCCACTTGGATGATCGTTGGACTGATCGTTAGATGATCATTGGAGGATCATTAGATGATCGTGGACATCCTCTCACTTCTTCAAAAGATCTTTAGTAGCAGATGTCAATATTGGTCCTCTTTCGTCGTCTTTTCTTTCAAAAGAAAACACATCTTGCTGAGTTTCTTGGTGTTCATCATTTAAGTGTTCTTGGAGTTCTTCCGTTGTCACATCAGTTTCGGGTTCCATTATGAGCTCTTCAATGCTCTTTATTTCTCGGATGTGATTTTCATTACTCCTTTAGCTGCTTGAGATTTCTTGATATATCTTTCATAGCTAAGATTGTGCTTACTGTAGACCTGTTCAAGCCATACTGCCTAACAACATCAGGCATCTTGTGCCCACTTTCTACCTTAGCTATTATCTCTTACTTGGTTCCTACGGTGAGCACAGTTCTTGACACTCCTCTTTTTAGGCTCCATAATATTATCAGATTCTTTTTTAAATAAAAAATTCAGAAAATCACTTACAAAAATTCGGAGAACAGAAATCAACTAGCCCACAAAAAATTATTTAAATGCAAAACCCAGATAAAATTCGAAATTTGGTATTAAAATGTTAATGAATATCCAATCCATGAAACCTTTTTATAACAGTGTTGTCTCCGTAACAAACTTAACAAACGTTTTCGACCTCCACCGAGGTCTGCTTCAGGTGGTGACTAAACAGTGTCTCCTCTTGACCATTGAAACTATGATGCCCGAGATGTAAATAATTGCACGTATTGCGTTTCACCCCTCCGCTTGTCCCAGTTCGAATTCTTCAACAAGTACCTCCACACCTGCGCGATCATTTCTCCGTCTTTAAAGTTGATGCAGGTGCCCCCAATGTTGGCTTTATAAATCTCCCAGGCCTCCAGGTGATGGATGTGATCTATACAAAACACCTGTCTGATTACTCTCTGATTACTTTTGGAAGTCCACCCTGATTTCAGGGTTGGTAACATAGGCCGACAAGGCAGTGGTATGCCTGTTATTTTTAATATCCGATTGATGTTCATGTAACCGTTTTTGTGTTGAATGGATGGTGGAGCCAATGTAAACTAAGTCTATGGAATCTATTGTCCCTGATGGGAATGGAGTATACCCTGGGGCCCTGTTGAGATCTATCGCATCCTTGGTGTTGCGCAACAGGTCGTAAATAGTGCCGGTTCTCCTGTACGTGATCTTCATGCAATTACAGCAAGCAATCTCCTTGTATAGGGGGTCTAAATGTTGGTTGAACCCCACGCCGTAGTGGCAGCCCCCTGCCTACACTGGACGGTGATCACCAACCTGTTAAGAATGATAGATGCACAGTCATCCGGTTCAACCAATATTTAGACCCCCTATACAGGGAGATTGCTTGCCATAATTGCATGAAGATCGCGTACAGGAGAACCGGCACTATTTACGACCTGCTGCACAATGCCAAGGACGCAATAGATCTCAACAGGGCCCCAGGGTTATACTCCATTCCCATCAGGGACGATAGATTCCATAGACTTAGTTTACATTGGCTCCACCATCCGCTCAACACAAAAACGGTTACGTGAACATCAATTGGATATTAAAAATAACAGGCACACCACTACCTTGTCGGCCTATGTTACCAACCCTGAAATCGGGGTGGACTTCCAAAACACCAGAGTAATCAGACAAGCATTTTGTATTTATCACATCCGTCACCTGGAGGCCTGGGAGATTTATAAAGCCAACATTGGGGGCACCTGCATCAACTCTAATTAATTAAAGACGGAGAAATGATCGCGCAGGTGTGGAGGTACTTGTTGAAGAATTCGAACTGGGACAAGCGGAGGGGTGAAACGCGATACGTGCAATTATTTACATCTCAGGCATCATCGTTCCAATGGTCAAGAGGACCGTTTAGTCACCACCTGAAGCAGACCTCGGTGGAGATCGAAAACGTTTGTGGAGTTTGTTACGGAGACAACACTGTTATAAAAAGGTTTCGTGGATTGTTATTACTCAACGCAGTGTTAAATTATTAGAAGTCGTTTTGTGTTAATGAATATCCAATGGGACAGTTAAACTCTCACCTTTTGTAAATAAATTCCGATGCAAAACTTAACAAGTGCCCGTCCGACAGTCTCACAAAGACTATAAAAAAATTATTTGTCAGAGAGGTAAACAAAAAGCTGAAATTACAAGGAAGAGTTTCAAAATTTGGAGAAATACTATCTGATCGGTATCGGGTTGAGCATTGATGTTGACATTTCCCACGCTCCAAAAGGTTTCAAATTGTTACCTGAAGACAAGGGAAAATCAATCAGTATTCATTATTTTTCATCGCTTCTTTTTATGTTTGTTCAGTAAAGTGTTCATTGTCCGATCATAAAAATCATTGTGAATCCAAAAGTGTTCATTATCCAATTTGCTTGCTATCCAAACTGTTCATTAACCAATCACCCACTGTACATTGAAATTGAGTATATCATCAGAGATAAAAAAATGAAAATAGAATAAATAAAGTCAAAAATTAAAAATTAAATATTTTTGATATTAGTTTTCTTTAGTAGGTAATTGCAGATCATCACTAATGGAGAGAAAAAACACTGTTGTAAATTTGTATTTGTATGTACAGTAGGCCTACATATGTAAGATTACAGTGGATTATCAACTGGGATAAATATACCAATTTTGCATGGTAGCTTTAGGCTAGTCCTATCAGGGCACTTGCCCTGGACTCTCCAAATATAAAAATTTTTCCCCCCTTTTATTTTATTGATTTATTTTATAGTTAAAATGTATTTTATATACAATGGAATATTACTCATAATGAAATAAAATAATTTCTCCTACATAGCCATAATAAATTTCTAGAATGTTCTACTCATGGACCAAAGTGAATCTATTTTCCAGACACCAACAAGCAGCACATGACAGAACTATGCATGCAAATTATATTAAAATCATCAAATTATCATCATTTTTAAATATATACAGTAGATCCCCCTATAAAACCGTTTCCTATAGTTATGATTCCTATAAAAATTGTGGCAGTATCCGTAAACAACGGTAAAAATAACTCCTATAATACGTAAAACGTCATCGGGCAGCCGAACTACTTTCCCGCCGTCCGTAGCGCCACGCTACGGACGTTTAGGCGGATAAATTGAGTTTAGTATCGTCTGTTCATATAATTATATATAAATTAGGTACTGTACATATAATTATATATTAATTATATATAAATTAGGTACTGTATATATAATTATATATTTACTTAATTTATTGTAACTTTATTATAATTAAATATATATTTTTCGCCGTCTAGCATCACGCTACGGCGAGTTAGGCGACCTATCGTCTGTCAGTACTGTAATTTTATACATTTCTTGTGAAAGAAACATTTCTTATTTAACGGCCATAAAAATTATTTATATTAAGGATGTCTCTAAAGGTCAACGAAGTTTTCGCAGAAAAATAATATCAGAAATCGCGGCCGCGGTTTGATGCGCTGTTCCGTGACGAAACCAAGCTTTAGCAACGGGCGTAGTCGAACGGTACACACTCGGTAAGCAATCCTACAATTTTTTGTTTATAACGTAGTTTATACGGATTATTTTCAAAAAAATATACGTATTTTGGAAATGTTGAGTCGAATTAGTCTAGAATCGATTAATTTTATGAAAGAAAACCTTTCAAACAGCCGTAGTCCGTAAACTATGATTCCTACAAAATTGATTCATAAAGAACGGAACGTATCTACCGTCTTATAGGGGGATCTACTATATATATATATATTTTTTTTTTTAACATTCAAGAATGAATTTATTGTTGTATGTAATCTGAGATTTGATAACACACTGTTCCCATTGAGAGTACACATATAAATAGAATAACAAACAAATCAGCATTAGTTACATAGTCAATTTAAGCTAATATTAGCATATTGAGACAATTTGAATCTGGAGCAAGTAAAAGAAAATGAAAACTTGAAGTTTATTTTCTTTTACTCATTACCAAATAGTCTGGAGCAATTTTTTTGATATTTCCATTTAAGTTTCAATGGCTTCACATTCACTGAAAAATTCAGAAACCATATCAATGAATCCACTGTTCTTACAGCTGCAAAAGCAATTAATGTATTATCCAGCTTGCCTAAGTTGCCTTCTTATAAAAATCTCATAATCTACCTTCCAGTCTGAATCAATGATATTAGTGAAGCAGATCAATGAAATCAAGAGCTGTGATGAATGAAACCAAGATGCATGTTAAACAGCCCATTGTAAAGATAAAAAAAATTGTCATAGACATTAATATCAATTAATAACAATTGAAAACTCAATTGAAACATAGCTCACAATCAGCTTACAATCAATAATTAGCACTATAGACTTTACATGGCAGTTTGACCTTGAATATCAGCCTATACTATACATCAAATTTTCAGCTTCATTAGCCTTACTGAGTTGTACATATTTCCAAAAAATCATGTTTAGTAGTCATGTAGTTACTTTTAACTTTCATCACAGACAAAACATTTTCTCACTTATGCAAAGTTCTGCACACACTCCACTCAATTATTAAAATATGGAATTTATCTACATATTTTTGTGCAGATTACATGTAGGTTATCTATGTTTGAAAAACATTTTTAAAAATGTGTATACTGCAATAGGATGGATTACACCACTTAAATTGCAATTATAAATTTGTCAAATAACTTTTCCCTTTATCTAAAATCACTGAGTATCTTTAGAAAATGTAAAAAATACTTTGTGTGCTGCAGACTTACACATCTGTTATTTTTCCCAAAATCACCAAACTCACATATATGCACACTTCACTTTTGTTTTGCTCCCATTTGTTCTCCCTATATTCAAATCACACTGTAATTGATATTATTACACATTCCTATTTGAATTTGTACCTTGAAAGCTGATAAATTTCAAATAATTAACCGCTATCTAACTTTGATTGTTAAAAACAACATAATAATTGTCATCTTAATAAAACTCATTGCTCTTTTCATTACTACTGAGAATGAAAATTAATGAATTTTGACAACTAAAAATAATTCTTACTTCTTTTTACAATATGCATTTATGCCAAATTAATTTATAGTACAACTGAAGAGGGCCAAACAAATAATTTGGCAGAAATGTATTTTGTAAAAGACATTTTATTATTCATTTATTTAACTATCTTTCCAAAAGCAAAGAAATTTTGTTCATTTGGATTTTGTTGGCCAGTGGCAGGAAAAAAAGAGCAAGATTATTATGTCATCTCAACTGCATTTCTAGTGTTTTAATTATTTGATGAAATGTTTTCATGTTTACAAAATATTTTCAAACATCAGTGAATTTTGAAAATAGCATTGATGCCAAGGACTTCCACAACTCCTTCTACCCCTTTCATCTGGCAAAAAGCCTTCCTGCTCACACTGATTCATATCTAATCTTTTGCTGCATGCACTATAGAAGCCTTTAATTTGATGTCATTTATATTAAAAAAGTTTTAACAAAAATTCTTGTCAATATTTGTTAATTCTTCGAAATAAAAATTATTAAATGTTATTTACAAACTTTTTAAAATATATTTTACTTTCTTCATAATGCACGTTAAATATATAACCTATTAAAGATATTGATTTCATAAAAAATAGCAAACAACATTTTAATTGTTAGATCTATATATTTTGAAATATATGAAAATAATTTGCTTTAATATTTAATTTGATATGAAATCTAAGAAANCATGTAGGTTATCTATGTTTGAAAAACATTTTTAAAAATGTGTATACTGCAATAGGATGGATTACACCACTTAAATTGCAATTATAAATTTGTCAAATAACTTTTCCCTTTATCTAAAATCACTGAGTATCTTTAGAAAATGTAAAAAATACTTTGTGTGCTGCAGACTTACACATCTGTTATTTTTCCCAAAATCACCAAACTCACATATATGCACACTTCACTTTTGTTTTGCTCCCATTTGTTCTCCCTATATTCAAATCACACTGTAATTGATATTATTACACATTCCTATTTGAATTTGTACCTTGAAAGCTGATAAATTTCAAATAATTAACCGCTATCTAACTTTGATTGTTAAAAACAACATAATAATTGTCATCTTAATAAAACTCATTGCTCTTTTCATTACTACTGAGAATGAAAATTAATGAATTTTGACAACTAAAAATAATTCTTACTTCTTTTTACAATATGCATTTATGCCAAATTAATTTATAGTACAACTGAAGAGGGCCAAACTAGTAAAGTACATAAAAGTTACAATTATATTTATAAATTATTCTAAGGGGTATTTTTACAAAGTTTTATATTATTACTTACAATTAAACTGTTTGCATATAAAAAAAAATTGTCATCGTCTTAATTTTTTCTTTTTTCATTAATAATGTTTCCAGTTCTATTATTTACTAAATTACATCAAAATTAAATAATTATTTTAGTTTTTATACATCAATATTTTTTTAAAAAGTATACAATAACTTACATTTGGGTTTCTTTACATTTTAAAAAATATTTTGTTCAAGTTTTACAAATTTGATCTTAAAGTGTACAAGAAGGCAAAAGCTGTAACTACTATCAGAATTTAATTTTTTAATATGTTGTAGTTTACAAAAACTATTTAATTAGAAAACATCATTCCAACACACATCTAATTTTAGACCATCATTTAAATTTAACAGAATTTTCATCTTCAATTCTCCTTTTTATTAAATTTTTTCTTTACATAAAATTTTAATATTACTTGTGTCTATTTTACAGTTATGTTCTTTGATGTGCATAAACCAGTTCTTTATAACTTAACCTAATAGTGGCTGTGTGTTCTTTAATTCTTAATTTTAATTGTCGTTTGGCTTTACTTATATAAGATTTTTTTATTTTTATCATTATATGTACAGTTTATACAAAACACCAGTGTTTTTCAACCTGTGGGTCGCAACCCCCAGAGGGGTCCCAAAGCCTTACACGGGGGGGGGTCGCAGGTGAAAGAAAAAGACAAGTGTTTGTAGGTCCTACACTACAATAAAAAAAATCTAGAATTTCAGTGAGAAGGCTGTGCCTGTTTATTTTACAGTTCAATTGGTTTTTTGATCGATATTTAAAGAAAGAAAATTAAATACATAGTTTTTAAAATCACTGATATAGTTTTAATATGGCCCTGGGGAGTTGCCAGAATTTTTTAACTTGTAAAGGGGGTGCATATTCAAGAAGGTTGAAAAACACTGCAATACACAACTCCAGTCATTATTAAAGAAAAAAATTAAGATGACAAAAAATATTTTTATATGTAAACAGTTTAATTATTAGTAATAATATAAAATTTTGTAAAAATACTCATTAGAATAATTTGTAAATACAGTATAATTGTAACTTTCATGTACTGTACTTTAATTTATAGTACAACTGAAGAGGGCCAAATGCATATAGTAAAAAGATGTATGTTATTGAATAAAACATCTTTCTAAAAGCAATAATTGTCCACTAAGGTCTCAATAGTAAGTGGTTAATTTAAAGAAACAATTCTTTTTTTGAAAAGAATAACAACAAAATGTTTTCAGAAATTATGCATATAAGCTTATCACTATACTGTATTTTCAATAATATTTCATTTGTATTCAGACACTTGAAACACATTTAAACATTAGTATTTGTTTTGTAAAAACAGACAATGTCACTTACAGTATGCAGTATTTCATGTGTTGAAAATTACAATTTTATTTTTATAATTAAAGATTTTATTTATTGACTGTTTTAATAATTGTTGTTACAAAAATGTATCATTTCATATTTACTGTATTATATAAGAAAATAATTTTGTATAATCATATAGAGATAATACAGTCGACCTCCCTATAATGCGATAGATACGTTTCGTTTTATAATAATTCCATGTTGTACGAGTCACTTAGATTTTACAAATATGTGAGCCGTTCACAGCCCAGCACACGTATTTGTAAAATCTAAGTGACTTGTACAACATGGAATTCTTATAAAACGCAATTATCAACAGTGTTATAAGGGGGTGGGTGAACTGCACAACTTATTTATGGTTCATATCAATAAAATATAATCATAAGTATAGTATTTACATTACTTATAATTTCTTGACTAGTTTCAGTTACTAAAGAAATTATTATTAGATGCTAAGAATATTAAACATATCTCAACAATTTTTACAATAAATTACATTAAAACAGAAAATTCTTGTTTTTCTGAACTATACTATTTAATTTTTATTAAATTAAACTATTAATTTTTTCTTATCCATCTTTTATTATTGCAAGATTTTCAGGATTTATTGCAAGATTTGTTAATTATAACTGTATTGAAAGAAAGTATAACAGAAAATCCTGAAAATTTTCTATTATACTTTCTTTCAATACAGTTATAATTAACAAATTATGAGTAAATATAATAATGGAAAATTATTCTTTCAAATATTAATTAATTATCTTCAAAAGATATTCTTGCATATATTAAAAATATTTACAATTTATAATATTTAAAAACAAATTTACACTCACATAAATATTTTATTTATTTATTTAACTTGTTGCACGCATAAAATTACTTGTAGTTCTCTCTTTGCTTATAAGTACAAAAGTTTTTACTAATCAATAAAGTTCGAAGTTTGTACAAAATATTTTGGATTCTAACAAGTAATAACTCTACCATCATATTACATATTATTATTATACATAAAACAATTGACTACTAAGTTAAAAAGCATTATCAGAACGTATAATTTGAGAAAATGTCTTAAAGACTGATCAGGTCTAGTTTAAAGATATAATTTTATCTATTTATCTTTAAACTAAATGAAAATATTAAATTAAATGATAGTAATAATCTTATTTGATTATTCTGGTAATCTGATAATATACTGTATATATTATTAACAAAGAAATATTTAATTATGCTTTCAATTTATTTGATAAACTAAATGACTTTTTAAGAATTTCTTGCCTACATCAATTACAGATACTTTTAAAGTAAACAGAATATAAATGCTCATTAAAAAAAACTATGTCGGCCATTTATTAAACTTTCTGTAATTTTCTTTTCTATACAAAAGATGAATTAAAAATGCAAATACATTGGTAATTCAATTGCCTATTTAAAATTAAAAATCATACAGAAGCTATATTATATAATATGTTTATATTTAAGAAATTCTATATTTCAATACACATGTACTGTACTTCTACATAAATAAAAGGACTTATGATAGAGCATGAACTTTATCTTCTTGTGTAAGTTATTACATGCATAATCTAATTAACTAACAACATTAAATAAACCATGCATCATCTGACATGCTACTTATTTTAATTTACCCGCGTTAATTATTCAGTATTTAACTTATTAGAAAAATATGAAAAGTTTCATCCAAAGTAAAATAGAATAAATAAATAAAGCAACTCACTTTAAATATAAGTCCCTTACTAAGGGGAGACTTGCAAATATACGTCATATTCTACGTTCTGACTGTTCCTTATAGGGCTTAATAGAATCAAAATGCGAATAATAAACAATATATCGCTTTCAATAGCAAAAAACAAGACTAGAATTTCAAGCGCTGTAAACAGGTGAAAATCAAGTACTGTACGTGCACACCCGACGGAATACGCAGCGCCGACTGCGATGCATAGAAAAATCGATGTACATGATCATAAACTTCATAAACATTACACTAACTTAATCCAGTTATAAATAATTCTGTCAAGAAAATAATATAAGTTAAAATATATAACAAAAGGAAATTATTCAGAAAGCTTCATTTAAAATTTATTAATTTATTATGATAAATGAAAAATAAGTTTTCGTTTACAAAGGATTTTAAAAATAAATACGAATTTGTTTTCGTTAAATTATTTTTAACAATAAAAGTTATTATTTGTTTTAAATTTTTAAATTTTATGACGTAACAATATTTTCCCGAACACATGATGACATGACTCGTCTTTTAAAGATGAGGGAAATGTTTATTGCATGTTTCTATTTCAGCGGGTTAAATTTATTTTCCTTTAATATAATACATATATTATTTACGTTTACAGTTTAGAAGTAGTAAATTCATTAAACTTTCATATACTGTATTGGAAGAATCTTTAAAAAAGTGAAAGTGTAGTGCAGTCAGTCAACAATAAATTTTAATGAATTTCTGATAAACCTTTTCTGTTTACTTTTACTTTAATTTTATTTTCTAATTTAATTTTAATTCTAATAAAATAATTCAAATTTCTTTATTAAAAAAATAATTAACAAAATGATATGTATATGTTTGTGTGTGTGTTTTCATTTTTATGTCTAATTAATAAACAATAGTAAACAATATTAATAATAATAATAATAATTTATACATTATTTAAAATAATAGAGATATTTAAATAATTTTTAACTTAATAAGCCGATTTTCCGTCTAATGATGCAACACAAAGCTAATCTCGTGACCTGCGAAGAAAGAAACACCTTATCTAACAACCAGTTTTATAATTATGTAATAAATTAAAGATTACACACGAAATAACGATTTTAGAAAATGTATCACGCATTTCTAATATATATATATATATATATTAATCAATACTGTAATCTTCTTTGTCTGTACCACATGCTGTTAAATTATAAAAAATAAAGCGAAGATCATTTAACGTGTTAATCGTGATTTTTTTCTATCGCTTGCTTCAATTTTGATATTTAAAAATATCATTTTTGTATTCTATTAATTAATATGTACTGTACTGTACTGTCCATCAGCGCTGTCGAGAAGGAGATAAAACTGCGAATTTTCCACCCGGGCGCGGAGCCCTTAGTGGTTCCTACCCCAATAAATTATAATTATTTTTTTCTGACAAGAAATAGTCTTTAAGATTATATTTTATTAATAAAGAAGCATTTTACATATTTCATTTGTTCAAAAAAATGGCAAAAGAGGACACCCTATTCTCAGGCCCCCGTACAAGTTCTCGCGGTCTTATGCACTGTCCAGTTTCAATAATTTTATAAATATAATTCCGTTATCTTTTTTTTGTTAAATGAAAATACATTTAATTAATTTTAAAGTTTTAAACTAGCTTTTTAAGCTTTATATCAACATATAAAACGTGTTTTGAATAATAATTTTAAAGAAAACATCAGTTACTGCACTAATTAATTCATCAATGATATAGAGAAAATTAAAATACTAATTAAGTAAATTTTTCATTTCTCTCAATACATCATCAATATATCGTCAATATTGTATTGTAAAATTATTTTTAGTTCTTCAAAATTATATTATTCAGTTTAAAAAGTTGGAGTAATTCTATTATATCTGTTTTTATCCTTTTATCTTTATTTATTATTTTTATTTTTTAAATTCTTCTATAAATTTTCAATTTTCTACTTAATTTAATTTTTAGCTTTATTATTTTATGCCTTGAACATATTCATATTTTTATTTAACAGAATAATTTATTTTTGCGTACAAAGAAGATAAAGAAGCTTTTAAAATATTTTCATAATTGAGTTTAATATGACGTGATTAATATTATCCCTAGTTTTTTTTTATGAATTGTTTTTGAAAACAATTATTTTTGACAGTTCAGAAATTCTGGCATCAGATATTATTATGTATTTTAGAAAATATACTATTTGCTTGAATTATTTTCATTAAATTGTTTCAATGAAATAATTATATATACTGTAATGCAATCATTATACAATTTATTTAATTTTTAATAAATTTATTTACAATATATATCATAAAATTTTATACTTTAAACAAAACATGTTCGAATTTTTGTATGATTTTTCATTCACATAAAATATTTTTTACTAAATACATTATAGGTTGCATGTACAGTAATTGTATGACATTTAAAAACATCAATAATTATAATCCTACGTTATAACGTCCAGATAAATATCAAAATTTTTTTTGGTAAATCCTTTCTATCAGTAATTCAATGATAATATAGAAATATAAAAACATAAAAGTAGATTTATAATTTAAAAATAATATAGGCCTATATCTAAACTAAAAAATTGTAGATAAATTTAAATTAATAATCATGATTAAATTGAATTTCAATACAGTAGAGCGTCGTTTATCCGAATCAATTGGGTTGTTCGGATAACTTATTTTTCGGATAACCAATTATGTACGAAAAATATATTAATTTATCCCGTGTTGAAATTTTTCTCCGTTGCGTGTCGCTTCGCGTTGAATTTTCGTCGATGTTAAGCCTAACGAAAACTATTGTATCGTTAAAAATTATTTCTTTATTTTGTATAAAGAAAATAAATATATTGAAAAATATAAAAACAATAAAAAATTATACTTCAGAAGTTAATTTAGTATCAAAAACGTAAAATATTTGAGTAGCCGAAGGCATAGCCAAAGGTTACAGCGCCACAGCACTGGCGAAAATTTAAATTTGTCGACTGGAATTCCTTCGGATAACCGATGTTTCGGATAAACGACGCTCTACTGTAGTAGTTTAGAAGCAGTAATTCAACATAAAACAATTCCGTATCAAAAATATCTTAGAAATAATTCCCAACTCGATGACTAGAGTTTATTAAAATTCGTAGACAGTTTTATTTTTTATATAGAACTTAGTATTTAGTTTTTTATTTTACTTTATATTGTGAGATCTGAACCGTTCAGGGGAGGATCATTTTAATCAAAACACGGAGTAGAGAAAAGATGTAAAATAGTAGAAAATAATATTTTAAACTTTTACCAGATTTTATCTAAAAACGGAGGAAACATCAGATTTTTGAAAGGAAGTTGATTTCCTTTCCCAGGCTAACTCAGGATGAGTCGAGTTTTTGCACACGTTACGGAAGACCGAATAAAAGCGCCGTTTTCCCGCCATTCGTGGCAGTCCGTTGAAGAAAGGAATTGCCACACGAAGAGAATTCCACCATACGATATAGGCAGTCCGACAGAGAAAGGATGCCATACACAAGAGTTGATATACGACAGAAGCAGTCCGTCAAGGAAAGGGTTTGCCATACGGAAGAATTTGATATACGTTAAGAGGCAGTCCGTTAAGAAGAGGTATTGCCATACGAAGAGAATACGATACAAGTGATCGTCCTACCAGACGGATAAGGCCATACGAGACCGATTAATTGAAGTATAAATATACGATAAGATTGTCAAAGAAATAGAAGAAGAGAAATACTTTAAGAAGGAAAAAGAACAGATACGAAAAATACGGTGAAGGTAATATAAGCTCTGAATAGATCGATGTAAACTCTTTCACGCGTTAGGTAGAAATAAGATAGTTTAAGTTAGATTTAGATATAGGTTAGATTCATCGTTGTATATTTTTATTATTTGATTTATTAAATATTTTGATTTGTTTTATAAAATGGTTTGGTTCTTATTAGACATTCATTTTCATTCAAGTTACCTTAGATCCTCCGAATCCCGAGTTAAGGATAACGCATGTTAATCCTCGTTTAAAATAACTGATTAACTGGTGTCAAGGAATCCTGACGTAGATCTGGTCTGTGAAGTCCAGATCGGTTTAAACATAATTAACAGCCCTCCTATAAAAAGTATCGAGACCGAATCTCACGATTCTGAGTCGTCTAAGTGGTACTCCTGGTTAGTATCCTCGGCTAGTCTCACAATATATATACAGGTATCCTTCGTCAACACGATCTCAAATTTGCTCGTAGATTTTAGAATATTAAAATTTTCAAATTATTTTCGTCAGGTTTACTTTAATGAAAACTGATAAGACAAGGAAGAAAACTGCACTAACTTTCCTATCAACCAGGTGTCGTTGTCGTTGCTTTCAGACTTTAGCCCTTTCACTGTCAACTAGCTAGAATATACTACATAGACTGGCTGTAGCGACGCCATGTTTAACGAAAATTAAATACATGTCCGCCATTTTCTTTTTAGTCACGGGGCGTATCATTTGTGTTGTGTAAAGGCAACGAGCCAGAATATTCTAACTCATTGTGTAAAAGTGTGCAGAAAGGAAAAGTTTTAACCCTTAACAGATATGGTGCGAGTCAAAATGACAAGACAAAATATTCCGTAGCGATAAGTCAATGCATTTCTAAACATTCTTAATTTTACTTTCCTAGTTGTTATGTACAGTATTGGGGAAGTATTGTAATCGTGTCAAATTTGACCCTCAGAATTTTTTGCAAATATCCACGTTTTGCTGAACCAAAAAAAGTAAAAAAAAATGGAAAAAATATTCCATGTATGTGTTTGATAGCATCTATAAGACGAAATTTGGCGTGATAGCTTGTGTATAAGGAGCATTGATGTTATTAAATATTGGTGATTAAAGACTAAAGGAGTGGGGAGATAGAAGGGTATCATGTGTCATATCTTGAGGTAGGACATAATGAAAATGTTATTCGTTATTAACATTTACAATTTTTGTTTTTTTTACAAAACTCATCACTGCCCTCAAAATTGAGCTTTTTGCCGTTCGATAATAATTAAGAATATAAAAAGTTGTTTTTTAACTAAAATCTCACAACAGCCGGAAAACTTACGTAATTTGTTGCTGGAATTTTTCATAAGCTGCTAGGTTTAAAATATGGTAATGTTTTACGTTTCTTTTTTAAGAAAGCAATGTTAATAATTCTTACCGGTAAGATATTTAATAAAATTAGTTCTGGATATATGTGTAAATGACACAACAAACAAAAGGTTAGTTCATGTTACTATACTTTTGTTATCCAGAATGATGCATATGGTGCATAATTTGTACACATCCTATTGGTGCAGTTTCTACATATCAGTCTCTTGCACTTACTTGCATGTTTTCTTTGTCTATTTTCGATGGGAAAAAGTGTTGCATTTACCTTAGAAGAATTTTAACTTCAACAATGCGATTCTTAACATAACAAAGGTCAAAATGTAGACTTTCATTGTAAATAATTTCACAAATTGAAACCGAAATTTTCACAAACTATAATTATAATAAAAACACAAGAACACTACTTGTATTCTGCATATGAAAAAATCAACAGCGTACTCAGTGTGGTATGGATCAGATTGGCACACTATAAATAAACAATCATATGGATGAGAGTAAAGCCCTTCAAGACCTGGATCGTACTGTACTTACATTATAAAAATATTGGTATATTGAAGGTTAAGTACTACACCTACCAGTTTAAACTCTTATCTTACCTTCTTTATAATAATTAAATAAAATCTAGAAAATAGCTAAATTCGAGATGAAACAATCTAGATTTATATCACTTTTCTAATTTCCTAAATCTCAAATCTAGGGGCAAACAAAACAATCTAGATTTAGACGAGAAAAATAGATTCTAAAGTTACAGTCCTGCCAAACACGTAGTACTGACTTCAATGTTTTGACTTAAAGTAAAATGGCGGCCGATAGTACTTGTCGTTGCCACCAAGAGCACTATATCTAAGGTCACAGCCACTCTATATAGTACTGTATATTCTAACTCGTTGATCGCTGTGTTTTCTTTTTATAGATTAATCTTTGTATTTAGTAAAATTTATTTAAACATTTTTAGATAAGTGCTATTGATTTTTTTTAACTGTAGGTAAGCAATCATTCGTAAAATGACGAATGAAATACGGCGGTATCTTGGTACTCGAACAGTTTGGTATTCGAACACAAATTCTAGAAAAAAGTCACTATAGTCAACTGAACAAATGTGACCCGCTAGAACAAATTTTTGATTAATAACTTAATAACAATTTCATTTTGTCATCCATAAAAAAATTTTTCTGATAAAAATAAAAAATATGAAAATGTTGCTGATACTTCCGATCAAGATTAACAGAAAAAGCAGAAATGAAGACGATACTTTGTAAAAAGAAAACGCCCAGGTTTAACTAAAATTAATATTAATATGTAATACAGTACTTTTAATTGTGATTATTAATTAATTATTGATTGGAAATAAATGATCGATGTTTTAATAAACATATTTCTCTTAGTAACGACAAATTTAGAATAGTAGACTATACTTTTGCTAACTTCTGGAACGTAACCCCATATTTTGCATTAGTCGTTTGTTTCGTATAACACGGATTCGCATAACACGGCATTTTTTCGGAACGTAACTTACCGTGTTATACGAGGGATATCTGTATATGCCGTATGTATAGAAATCACTTTAAACGAGTAATTACGCATTATAATATCGTCACAATGCCGGGCTGCAATTTTGTATATTTTATTTAAAAAACAACGTGACTTCAGGTCTATACCGGAAGTTTGTGTATAGGTAATCGGGGCCTTCGGTCCCCAAGCCTTCCACATCTGGTCTTGATTTTCATCTAACTCCGTTCTCGGAACGGATGGACGGACGGACACACTGACGGACGACAGTGGAAATCTAGTCATGAAATTTGAAAATTGCAACCCAGATGTATTACTTTAATATAAGTGACTTCCTCGTAAATTAAATACAGTATATATTTTTTAGGTGTTGTGAGAATCAATCCGTTCAAGTGCTTCTCTTTCAGCGTATCATAAAAACGCTTAAAAATATCGAATATAAAATACTTTTTTCTATTAATTTAAATAGTGCACTTTTTCCTGGATTTATCTTGTAGAATTTTTATATTTTATTTAGTAAACAACTTATATAAACTAATGTATATAAATACTAATTTATTTAAAATTTATTCAGTTAAAATCATCACTAATCATATGAATTGTTACAATTAAATTACAATTAACTTATGTTTATTACAATTAAATATAACCAAATTATTTAGCCTATAGAAAAAAGCCTCATCTTAATTTATTATTCCTGAAACTGAAGTATATAATAAACCGATAACATGAGATGGAGGAGTTTATATCAACAGGAGAGAACATTAAATTGTGATTGTGGCTTGTAATAAACATTTGTTATAGGCTATGTACAGTACAAGTATATGGCTATGAGAAAATAAATAGAACACCTAACTTTGTAAAAACCTGACTATTCCTTTAAGAAACTTATTATATCATTATCTATACTCACTTTAAGACGAATGGTCTATCTGTTTAATTGATTCTTGATCAAAAGACTATTTCAAATCTATTTTTACAGTACTAGTAAGACTGTTGAATCTATTTATAGAATGTTATTGATTGATTTATATCGTGTTCAATTATAAAATTAAGAAATCAGAAAATTATGAATTTGTTTACGATAACACAAATTAAGTAAATCAATTATAGAAAAATTGTTTTTTACTGTATAATTAATAATAATGCGATGTTTGACACAGTTTAAATCATATTGAAAGAATTAGCAACGTTTTAATAAAACTATTTCTAACTAAACACCCTACAGTAAAATCCTTCAATTTCTTCATTTTTATGACCGACTAACCCCGAAAGTTATTTATATTATTGATCATCTTCAAAAAGCTGCACTCTAGAGATACTGTCAGAAAGAGATCAAACTTTTTCCAAAAAATAATATACTAAAATATATATATTTCATCTGAATTTAAAAAAAAATGGCATCATTTTCTATAAAAAATGAAATATTCAATAATTTCGTTTATAATACAAGTTTTCAACAATAAACATATATATATTCAAATCTTTATATAGACTATGTTGCATTCATTAATTTATTTCCTGTATTTTATATATAATATACTGTATATGAGTCTATAATTAATAAAATTTTTGAATTCTAAACTCGTCATAAAAATCGTAAAACTAACAGTTGCATTATTAAGGTCATAACTAATATTAATCATGCAATCATGTTTTATTGTTGTAAAAATTAGACGGATTTGAATAAAGGAAAACTTTGGATCGAACTTTAACTTTAAACTATAAATCGTAAAAATAAACAGAAATTTTTGAAAACAAAATGAATATAGCCATAGTTGCTACAAGGAAATTCTCATTGTGTTTCTAAGGGGAGAAGCATGCTAACCATTTTGAAGGATTTTACAAAGCACATTTACTTTTTTAATAAATAAATATGCAAACTAAAAAGATTTGTAATACATATTTAATAAATTGGTGCAGATAAGGAAGAGGAAAATTGTATCAGTATTTTTTCTATACTGAATGGAGTCAGAAAATTTGTGACAGTGAGCAGGACATTGAACTTCACTGCAGCATTGACAAACACTTGGTATATTGATCCAAACTAAAGCGCATGTGTCGACAAATCGACCGAATATCTGAAGAGGTCGACTGATGCAATTCCACAAAACGGTGCTAGTTTACAATAAAACAACCTTTTCTCCTTCATATCATGTTTTTCTAAAGATTTAATCTTTTTGCAATTGATTTGGGATCACGAATTATCTTTAACTGTAATTTTCCCAAGTGAGACTCTCATTAGGTTAAAAATGCATGAAGTACTTTAAATTTTAAAGTTGATTTTAACGGTTCAAATAAATGCCGCCTGCTTTTTAAATTCTTAAAGATGTGGACGTTTTAAAAACAAACAAGTAAAAGTTATATTACTAAACAGAAATAAAGTTTTGTTTATATGGTCCCATTTAAGAAACTATCCGAATAGACCTATATCATTCGTAGTTACCATGGTAACCTATATATCTAAAAATAGCACCAGTGGATGATGACGTATTAGTGACGATAGGCATAATTCGTATAGTATCGCCGATCTTCTGTTAAATAAGATAATTCAAATATTTATTAACTAGATTAGATATAAAAATGGTGTTAATGTCCATTTCGTCAGTGTAGTACATAAAATATTCTAGAAAAATGATCTAAATTCAACAACGTTAATGCATTTGTTCTGTCTGTTTGTCTAACCGGAACAAAATAAATAAAAAAGAAATAAAATAAAATAAGATAAAAGTTTTTGACTTGATATTTAAATATCAAGTTGTCTTTTCCAATGAAAATAAACGAAAACTACACGCATTAGTCTAAAATAGAAATTTACACAAAATAACTTTAAACAATATGATAAAAATTATATAATACGTTAGTTAATATTTATTATTTTTAGTATATTTCAGTTTTAATTATTAATATTCAATTTTAATAATAATTTTTCATATTTAATATATTATTTTCTGTTTATAAAAATTATCACAAATTTATATATATAGGCCTATATAAATTATTAATGGAATTTCATTTCTATACTAAAAGAATTATATATTCTTTACACACGTTTATTAATTTCTCATTATTTATTGCAAGGAAAGATCTTAAATATTAATTAATATTTCACAAAAGAAATTCCAGCTTTCCATAAAATCAATATTCAAAGGTTCGTTGTCTTAATATACCATCTAAAAGTCTTGAAAATTATTTCCTTATTCAAAAATAATCTATTCATTTTTGATCACTTAAATTTGAAAATACTCTTATTCTCACTTTTGAAAAGATCAGTTTAACATATTATTTAAATGCATACCTTCTCCTAATTCAAATAGTTTTGAATTCTCTGTTTAAGTAATTTACAATTTGCTGTAATTTCTAAATTTCTAGATAGAATCTAATCTAAATGTAATCGAAATCAAACTTTATTGCAGTGATGCTGTAAACATCGTAATTGTTTCGAAACTCTTAAAATAGAAATCCTCCGACTTTCATATTTTGAAGGTCGTTATTGGGAGTTATTATAACAAATGAATTATTTTATATTAAATAAACTTACCCCTCTGTGGTCACGATGTATAAGAGCTGTATGGTGGTCTAAGGAACCGTCAAAAGACCTGTGGAATCCAGAAGCGCGCCTCCGATCAGGATCGACGGAATGACGACGGAGTAAGGCACCTAATGAATGCAAAAATATATTAATATTTATAGAATTTATTTTAATTCGATATCCTGTTACAAGATAACGAACACAAACTTTAATTGGATGATATTTAAATAGAAAATTATTTCCATATACAGATACAAGTATGTAATCATTATTTGGATCTATTCTTTCTCAGTTTTGTCTAGTTTATAATACACAGAGAAGCGCTTTTAATGGACACAAAACACGAAATGCGTGTGATGAAGTATTAATATCGTATCCAAGTCACGCTAATCGATAATTATCGAAATGTTTCGTTATCTGATAAAATATTCTCATTTTCTTTGGTAATAAATTAAAATCGAAATTTTCATTTCGTAGAAAACTTTTTGAATTATATCTGGATGATATATTTATAAATGTTACATAAATTGAAATATTATTCTCTTAAAAACCTTTATAATGATTTCTTATACTAGGAATATAAGTTATATTTTTAGTATAAGAAATAAAGTGTAAAACTGTTCTTTGAAAAACTTTTTGATATATATGTAATAGAAAAATGAATATGAATTATTAATAATCGATAGAATTCATTCATAAAAACATTCAATTCGTCAAAAGTTGATAATAATGGAGTCTGTTTTGTTACTATGCCAACCGAAACAAACGATTTTTCTTTTTCCTCTCAACTTTTTTTTCTCACAGGATAATTTTTCTTCCTCAAATCATATTACAATTATTAATTATATAAAAATTTTAAGCATAATAATAAAATATCTTTTAAGCGATTATTTATTGAGTTAAATAAATCACAGGAAAAAATTATAATTGAGTATAACTGATCGATAATCAATTAAAATCTCTTGACTTAAAGTAAAAACATTTTAAACAATTATTTTGCAATAATTTTATATAATGATTTTTATAATTTGATCAAAATTATTTTAAAGAAATCAATTTATATACAACTTTCAAATTTATCAAGTAACCAATCACAGAACAATTCAAAAAACTTACCTTTTGTTAACTGAATAAGTGTTTTTAAGTATTATGTTTTAAATTTCATTACATATAAATTAAATTTTTGTAATCTGGTTTAATTCTCCTTTAAAATATTCTCTAAGAATTCGATTATATTTTCGAAAATTGTCATTAAACTATATTAAATATATATGAAATGAATGAAGTAAGACTTTAATTGTTATCTTTACTGATGAATTAAAAGAAAAAAAAATCAATGATAACATCCCCATTAATTTTTGATAAATTACAACTAAATACATTCTCGCATCTTATAAAATTGTTTTAAAATTTCAAGCACAAGATATTATTACATGAAAACTTTTAATATTTAATATAACTATATTTTATTTCTGCACAGAGTTGAAATCTTAAACTACGTGACTATAAACACGCTCGTTTAATGCAAGTTTGCATGCAAAGAGATCTTAACACGAATAGAAATAAAACGTTTGTGATCACGTTTGAAGATTTAAAATATAATAATTTATTATTATTATTATTATTCAGTAACTTTTAAAGCGCATCATATTTATTACTTATATAATTTTTGTCTTTTTTTCTAATAAAAAAAAAAGTAATAAAATGACAGTAATTAAAGTTCAGTATGTGACTGACCTGGTTTTCCGGCGAATACCAACCGTTTGTTCTGCCACCATCCCTTTTTCGGTGTTACCATGTTTCGGTGTTTTAATTTTTTTTTTTCTTATTTCGCTTTCTAAAATTCTTATAATGATATATACGCGCCTAGTTAATTTTTGGAAATTTTCTTTTTCTTTTTTTTTTTTTTAGTGGGCCACAATTTGCGACTGTGATATTAATAGCCTTGACCGTATCTCCCACTCCAATGGTGTCGCTAGTGGTTGTCGTCCATCCAATGTCTTGAGTGTGGCGCCCCTGGCGAACAATTAGTTAAACTAATATTCGATTTTACTTCTCAAAAATAACTTTTTAAAATTTAAAAACAAAAAAAAAATATTGCAATTTCTAATTTTACAACGTTTAAGATGTATTAAATCGTTATTTGTCTATATTTATTTATTATAAAGATAATACATTTGAAAGTAACCATCCATCCGAAACAAAATGAGACTATTTAAAATTAATTAATAACGAATAATTAAATTACTCGAATGTATGTAAATATAATTATTATGAAATTAAATTGTAATTTTAAAATATTTTAATTATTAAAAATAATTGTTTTGTAACATAAACAATGTCATTGTAATAAGATGTTACGAACCAGAAACATGCTTCACATTATAACAAATAAGTTTTGTAGTAAAGAAAATATCACAGGGGTAAGTTTTATTTTTAAAAGTGCTTCAAAATCGATATTCGATTACCGAAACACTAACTCTCTTATAAAGGCTAAAAGGTGTTAGTAAATCAAGCTAATGTCTTTTTTTTTTTTTAAACTTATACTGCCCTTTAATACTTAAAATACATTTGTTATTATTTCAATGTGTGTGAAACTGGACATTTTTTTAGATTTAATTTTAAAAAATGTACTTTAGTTCTTAGAAATATCTTTAACGCTTACGAGTTTAGCTTATAATCAAGATTATAGCTTGTTTTCTTTTTTAAACGTTTTATCGTTTAATACTAGCGAGGTTGCGGCCGACGTTTACAACGCGAAAACGTGTACGTCGGACGTTCATCACCGCCTTCCTGTGAGCCTAGAAGTTTAACAATGACGTTTGGAACGTCGAGCATGATTGTACTGACGTTCCAAACGCCATTGTTAAACTTCTAGGCTCACAGGAAGGCGGCGATGAACGTCCGACGTACACGTTTTCGCGTTGTAAACGTCGGCCGCAACTTCTCTACTATAATCGATTCAAACATTCAATACAAATTATGTTATAAGATACTTAATACATTTGTATTAGTTATAGAAATCGACAATAACGCCAATGCATTTTTATAAAATAATTTTAGAATCCGGGTTCGAATCCTATCTGAGCTGTCGAGATTTTTCATGTGTAGTTAGGGTGCTTCATCCACACCGATCAATTTCATTGAAAATAAATACATTTGTAATAGTCGAATAATGCCACTAGTTAAATTCTACAATTGTTAGTTATTTTTGTAGAAAATAAAAACAAATAACCGAAAAATTTGCGACTTATAAAATAATCTGACATTGTGTTATTTAAGCCAAAACTGACTTTTATACCTCATTACTTTGTATGCATATCTATTAAATTTCGTGTAACAGCTGTTTTCACTTATGATATATTAAAAAATAACTCGTATATTTAAAAAAAAAAATAAAAGCTATTTTATTTATTTTTTTATTACTCGCTATTTTAAACACGTCATTTGTTATAATGAACTTACATCCGCTTTGATGAACGAGTGCAAAATCAAAATGACAAGATGAGTGAAAGTTGTCGAAAAATAAAAACCCAGTAACTTAACTAGGTAAAAATTAAGATTTATTGTTATCTTATAATGCTGTAATCCCTAAATAAGTTTATATTATCTTCTACGATATAATTTGTGATTTTACTTGAATACTCATTAGCTGTTTTATTATTTCTTTAAATAATAGAAATAAAGATATATTAAAATGTAAAATTTATTATAGGAAATATATTTTTAAAAAAAGTAAACTAAATTAGTTGTTTTCGTATTAACTCTATACTTAATAGAAATTCAATATTTAAATACATTTGTATGGGAAAAAAAATCTTAAATGTACAAATTATTAATAATAAAATGCTGTATTTAAAATTCGTTTATAATCCGAATAAAGTAAAATATTTTGTCAAAGTTACTTTACTGTTAGATTTTTGAAGACTTTTTAATAAACGAAACATCTTTTAATACTTTTTTTTAATAGTTATGCACTATTATTTATATATTATAATTAATAAAAAAGATAATTCGTTATATATATAGGCCTATATATATTAATATTGTAGACACTATTCATTTTAATTTCTCAAATAAATCATATTTTATTCATATGTTTCGGTTGTAACGAGTCTATCATTCCTTGTCATATTGAAAAATTTCTAAAATTTGACATGAAAAACTGCATTCCTTTATTCGTCACGGTTTGTTTTTTATTATTCTAGGCGGCTATCCACCAGTTTCAACATTCCGTTCTTACGCCAAAATTTTCTCACACGTTAAGAACGGATACTCCCGGTATTCTAATAATAGTACAGAAAACTGTTATGTTTTTATTATATAACTGGTTATATTATTCGTTATATATAATATAAAAATCTATAAAGTTTTATAGGCTTAGTTAAATTCGACCTAGTTAAGATATTTAAAATAATAATAATAATAATACTGGATTAAAATACTGTTCTGGAGAGATTAGGATAATATCATGTTTATATCTATAATTACAATACTGTAATTGTGTTATATGGAGGTTTTAATCATTTTATCAGTCACGAATTTCACTATTAACGATTACTATGCCAAAAAATTTTGTATATCATACCGTATTAAATATAAATATTTGATACTAGGTTTCAGCATCCGTTTTAAAAGTCACACACGGGAAATGAATTCAGAAAACTATAACATAATAATAATAATAATAATTCATAATAAAATATCGTGTTGGCAATAAAAGAATAATCAGTCAGGGAACAATCGTCCTCATCTAGATACGTTCCTGATTTGATAATATTTATAAAGCTTTAACTGAATGTCCTAATAATAAGAGGCTGATTTTCTCTGTTAATTTGAATGTAAATCAAGTTTATGAAGTAATATAATTATTTATAAAATTAGATAATACTCGTCACAGCCGCTATTTCATTATAGATAAATTATATAATTACGTTCATTTTTAATAGAATTTAAATTAATGGAGTCTAAAAATGAATATATTGAAAAATGTTTAATTAAACAATATTAAAGAAAGAGTTATTTTTAAAATGAATGCGTAAATCATCGTCCGTTAATTAAAAATCTAGAATTTTTTCATGCGTTACATGGATCACTTGTTCAATTAACAAATGTAACTATTTTTAAGATTCGCTAGTGTCAGGTGATCATTGTACTAAGAAAAGAAACAAGAAAATGTTTTACTTGTTAAGTAAAATATTTTTCTTTTTAAAAAAATACGCCGTAATAGATTACTTTAATAAGAACTTATTAAGCAAAGAAGCAGTCTGAGTAAAAGATAAATTTTAAAAGCAATATAAATTGAAATAAATTATAATTATATTGGAAATAACATGCTAAGTATCAATAATAATTTTAAAAAATTTATTTTTTTTGTAAAATAATACTTTTTATCGGAACAGATTATGAAAAAAAAATCGGAACATAAGCGATATTATTATTATTTAAAAAAAAGGTTTTTATGAAATAATTGTTTATTGTGACATATTCACAATGCCGGGCTGCTAATTTTAATCATAATTTTAATTTATTTAATTTAAAATATATGTTCTCCATCTCAAATTTGTAGGATCTTGTCCCTCCATGTACAGTACATCATACTTTTCCTGTTAACTCTTTCCCTCATCTCCACGGGAAAAATTTTGCAAAGTCCCTTCTTTGTGTATATTCTCATGACGTGCTCTAAATGTGTATTAAATTTCAATTTTCAACTCCTAACCGTTTGGGCTCTGCACTTATTATTATTATTATTATTATCATTATCAATCCATCTAGATTATTTTATGAGATTAGTTCATAAGTACAAACTATACAGTGATTCCCTATTTTCGACAACGAGCTCTTTCGTATCCCATAATCGCTTTTTGTAATCCATATTAGGATTTCTGTACAGTTCGAGCTATCGTTGTTAAGTGGCGTGTTATGTCAGTTGTGCTTTCGAAAGCAAAATCTCTATTAAAAAATTGTTATTGATTGTTTTCTGTTTAATCTATTACTTCATCTAACTAATATTTCATGCATCGTAGCACATTTAACGTAAAAAATAAAATAAAGAAACAAAACTTTTCTACTAAAAAGATATTTTATAATTTTTCCTTTAGTTTCTTGGGAAGGGAACTTCCTCTATATTAATACCATGCAATTATTGATATTTCGAAAGACGGAGTATACATGTACGCATAATAAAAAAAAAATCAGAAATAGAAAAACGCAAATATTCCTTACCAATATGAAATAGTAGTTTACTGAAATGACTTTTTTTCAGTAATCAACACCAAGTTAATCTTATATTTAACTGAATTCAATAGAGGCTATATTCTATTTTACTATTAACTTTAATAAGATTATGGAATTTATAGAATTTGTACGAAAATGATTTGTTTTCAAAAATAATTCCACACAAAAATGACGCTAAATGGTGCAACAGATAATAATTCAAATGCAATACCATAAATATATAATTAACATTAATAATTCATACTAAAATTTCGGTAGCTTAATCGAAAAGAATAAGGAATAAAAAGTGTTAAATATTGCTAACAAATCAACTTCTAGTATCAATTTTTATAGTACTTACTATCTAACATTTATATTTCCAAATGTAGGTATGAAATAATTTTATATAACAAATGTAATAATTCGGTATGTAAAATAAGAAAAATCCATTAAAAAGCAAATAAGCGAAATGTTTGTTGAAACAACAAATGGAAACGGCCTAAAAATAAATCATAGAGAAAACAGCAAAGAACTAATCATAAAACACAATGAACAAAACTGAAAGTAAATCAAAGCGTAAATGATATTCATTGAACGATAAATGACTCACCCAGGTCAGGTGAATTAATAATAAATAAATACGAGACAAGAATAAAAATAATTTATTAAAACTGTATACAAAAAAGAAATGGAAATGACGTATGAACGAAAATTAATAAATTAGTGTAGTGATTCAAAACAAAAGAAAAAAATATTCGTTTACTTAATGTCATTGCCAAATAAGCAAACATGACTAAGTCCCGTGACTAACTTAGCGTTAAAGAGAACTAAATAATAAATATTTTATCAGTATAAAAAGAAATAATTCTGATAATAGCTTGACGAATGTTTGATTGCTTAATAAATTCACACAATGTTCCAAAATGAAGCCAAATACAGACATATGAATCAAGGGTACTCGAACGTTTCGTTTCATTTAATAAGATACTGCACCGCAACACATGGGCGATCTGCCAAGAAGGGAGTGCCTTCCGGGAGGACATTCTATGGAAAACTGGCCAAATTTAGGTGTTAGATACATAAAGAAAACCCGGAAAACTTCATTTAGCCGGCCGATAGGTAAGACGCGAACTCGCGTCCAACTACCAGTGTTCAGTGATTTTATTCACTCGGCTACTGGTGGCCATACTTCGAACGAACCGAATTCTGATATCCAAGCAAAAAATATATATATATATATATAAAATCGACGAATTTTTATATATTAAAAATTAATATTGACTTGACTTCAAATTTAATATTAATTTTTATAAAAATAAATCTAAATAAAAACTTTGTCTGCAAGGAATGTAACTTTAAAAAATGGTGTCAGTTAAATAATTAAATAACATACTATATTGTTTCAAATATGATCATTAATTTGCTCATCAACCTTAAAATAAATATCGAAGATTGCAAAAATTCTTTATTGAAGGTCGTCGCAAGCGTGCTCGAACGACGTTCCATTATTCCAATTATTCCATTTAATGAATTATGCATATTTTTATTTATAATCCTACAAATTAATTTTGTATGAATTTTCCGTCTACCACGATCTCAATAAATTGCATCTATACATATTATATATCATTTTTTCTCAATTTGCAAATGAACAAGTTCACATTTTTTTTTGTTTTTCATTTTTTCTATTTCGTCCTTGAGCACTAAGACTGCTTATAGCTTCATGGTGTCCAGACAAATTTGAATTAGGGAGCCCCATGTACAATGTTGACTTCAGATATTTTTCTTCGGAGAATGTTTTGGGGAAATATTTTCTTATGAAAGATTAGTTTGGAGTCCCCTGTCGGTAAGAGCCCCAGGCATTTGCCCATAGGTTACTGCACTAAGTGGATTTTTCTTTCATACCCATCGGCCAGGTCCGCAATGGGACGACTGGATGTTGCGACCCTGGAGTTTTCTGCCCGGATTCGATCCCGGGTCCCCCAAAACACTAGGTTGACGCCTTATCCGCTCGGCCATCCGGCCGCCCACAAGCTCACATTATTATCTTTATTAAAACTTTAAAATATACATTTATACTAAAAGTGACAATTATCAATTCTTGTTAAAATATATTCCTACTTATATATATTCTTTTTATTATATTATGATGTAAATCTCAGTCTCGTTGGTGTTTAATTCATTATATGACTTCTATTGTTGTTTTAAATCTTTTCTTTGAACTTTATTGTTCAATTATTTATTAGATAAAATTATAAATATTAATATATTACTTTATACCAATGGTTTTTGGCACATGTAAAAAAAGATTTTGGGAGTTTAACAAAGTCTTCACTGAAACTCATTATCAGAACACAACATAAATGCTGACCATAATACTTTAGGATAATCTCTAACCTTTCACTTAACTAGTAAAGTTTTCTAACATAATTTTTATTTCCTTATTAATGAAATATTTAAATTATTCTTTATAATTCTAGATTAAAAGTATCATTATTTCAATATTTAATTCAAGTAAGATTTAAAATGTAAAAATTAATTATTTATAATAAGTATTTTACATTTTACTCTATTATGTATTAAGTTAAAATTTAACTTTAATTTATTTAGGAATTTTTAAAATTCATTTATGAAAAATTTGCTTATTTAGTTACAAATGTATAACATAAGTAAATTGAAGAAAACACCATAAAGTAAATGATAATATAATTTTATTCCGTAATTACCTAAATGATTAACTTATATATTAACATTAATAACAAATAAGCTTATGTTAAGTTTTTTTATGAATAAATATTTAAGCATATAAATTATCTATTGAAATTAGTTACCCATATAACCACTAGATGGCGATACGATTAAAATATTTAAATTAATTATTATTTTTTTGTGTTGTAATTTCGTGTTTCGTGCAACAAACTACGTCACAATTTAAAATTTTATCGGCAACGTCTAAAAATTTAAAACCAATTAGAAATAATTTATAATTTTATAACTTGAGTATAAAATATTAAATATTTTAATAACTCTAATGAATGCATATACTGTAATTATATTATTATGTATGAAAATTTGTTTTTTTTTATTAATAATTATTTGTTATTTGTAAATTAACAGAATAATAAAAAAAAAATCATTTTCCTTTTGTTATAGTGAGTGCTATTATAAACAATTAATAAACATTTTTAAATCAAATAAAATACAACTACATTATTTAACTTGAAAAATGTTTTGGTTAATATGCAATTATCCAATAAACAGAATAAAAAAAAAATATGCCATTAAAACCTCTACGTCGAGTAAATTTATTTAAGACGATGATAAGTGAAATTTTTCTAATAAAGAAATACGCAATCTTACAACTCAATGCAATGTTTGTATTTTCCATAAGAGTTATTTCAAACTGTAGAATATTATATAGAAAATATTAATATATTACTTTAATTATATACAAGTACAGTACATAGTTATACAGTAATTTTATGGATAAATACATTTATTTATTCAAACTTTTGGCAAATATTATTTAAGTTATAAAAGTTTGCAATGCTTAGGTGTGACTCAAAAATGACCTCTGAGCCAAGGTCGCAGCAGGTGTATAATTTATGAGTTCTTAAATAAATAAATAAATAAATAAAAACTGTTTTAAAATATTTATTTGTTTTGCCGGAATATTTAATTTTAAATAATAAATTTTATTACTTTTCTTTAAGTTTGAAAGAATTTTATATTTACATATTTTGCATTAAAAAAAAAATTTTTTTGGCTCAAATAAATTAAAATTTAAGTAAATTAACGTAATTTAAAAGCCATTTTATGTATGAAATTATATTTATTTTAAGAGGATTATTGGAATTTTATAAAATTTATCACACAATTCGCATATAATCGATATTCATTTTATTAAATCCCTTCGCGTTTTCATTTTAAATAAATGAATTGTTTCTTAATGTTTCTAGCATTTTAATGCACCAAAGAGTTAGCTATTCTTATTTATTTAACCAAACTTTAAATGTGTGAATAAAAAAAAAAAAAACTTCGCTAGCACATTACACCAGTTTTTGAACTTGGCTATTGGATAATTTCGTTTAATGAGTTATCTAGCAGTGTCAAGGTTTCATCTTACAGGGAAAAAAAGAATCACACATTGGTCCAAAGGTTTCTATCAAAATAGCAAAAATGTAATCATGGACTACATTGGTTTTCTTTGAAATAATTTCAATTTGACAGTTTGATTATATATATTTATCGAGTAAACGAAACAATTAGACAAACGTAAAATATTTTTGATAGATCCGTGGGTGTTCGTTTGTAAGAAACTCAAGTAATTTGATTAATTTTAATGAAGATGAACTTCTAAAAAACTCAATTTTGTATTAAATATTAACAAACTTTTACTTCTCCCAATTTTTTAATACATATTTAATTTTTCTAAACTTCTTTTTCATCCAAAACGATTCAAAACAGATTAAAACAAGTGATTTTAAAAAAGCGAGTTTCTCTTCTATAGAATATAACTTGAGAAAATTCCCTCTACAGAAGTTACGCGTTGGGAATCATTACGCCGTCAATTACATATTAATTATCCTTGTTAATTATCAATTACGCAAATGTAGACATCATTCTTATTTACGTAAAAGATTTTTGTTAAATTTAATCGCCATAATACGCTGACAGATGCAAGAATTTTAAAACAATTTCCGGCACATGTTTACCCCTATACAAGATACTATCAAACCTTTAATTTAAAATGGCTTTTAAATATCTTACACTAGAAAATAAAATTATGTACTAATGTTTATTAACGTAAAACTTCTCGGTAATTTTAAATTGTTGATTCGTTTGTATCGAATTAATATATAACCTACCAATAAACGTAAAGATTCTGATTGTTTAATTTCTTACATAGAGCGCAAACTATAAGTTATAATTCACGTACATCTTGACATTGGCACAAATAGGCAACTTCTAATTACACACGAGTTTATAATTGGAACAACACAAGCATATATCCGGCTAGTGCGTGAGGAGGGAGCATCGAGATAAAGTACTCACCGTCGCTCGATTCTGGTATATTAGCAGTATGACGTCTCCTCAGCTGTAACTTAGGAAGATACATTTTTCCCTGCAACTTGGCCAGAGCAAGTCGTGGAGACCTAGGCGAACCCATGGGGCTTCTTTGATTCGGCGAATGTTGGTTCATCACGTCTTTACTATTCGAGCGCAGTGCCATATTTAATCCTATCATCGTGTCGCTCCTACCGTAAAGCCAGGAACGACTTTTGCTAACCTTCACTTAAACAGACCGATTGACTACAAACTCGAGTAACTCCCCCGCTAGGAAAAGCAGTCTTCAGGCTTTGTGCCAGTGTGCAGACGTCACATGACAAGAAACAACTTTTCTTGATTGGAGATTGGTCGGTTTGGGATGGATGAACAGCGCTGCCTACTCCTCTCCTAAACATTTGTTTATGTTCAAACTTGTAAACTTTCCTACACATTAAAGGTACGAGGGATTTCGTTGTTATCAGCTCAGTTTTTAATCTGTAATCAGATCGGATATCTAAACTACATATTTAAATATAGCCTATATATTCCTTTCAATATTCATCTGGAAATGTTTGGCTTGCACCCAGTAGAAAATACGAGTTATGTACAGTACCATTTATAGAAACTAAACTATCCCGAGAGAACCGTATTTTTATTTCTTCGTTCTTAATCGAAAAAACAATTTTAAAAAGACAAAATCGTTAATAGTTAAATATAAAATAATAGGCACTATCGAATCGCAATACCCGCGCCTACGTCTATTTCCAAGACGTCATCTCTAAATAAAAACAATAGAGAGTAATAGAATTAATGGAAGTGTGACGTCAGAAAGCAAATTAAATTTTCTCGCTACGTCACACGTAAAAGTTCGTCATTATACAAAGTCCAATCGAATACGTATACCGCATACTAAAAATTAATACAGTAAGGGCTAATTACATATACCAATCAAACGAAGATAATAATTGGCTAAGCGTTTGTTACGTCACACAAATTATATAATTAATTTAAAAAATAAAGGATTGTACTTACTTGCTGGAACACCCGATGAACTACCCAATTTCTGTAAATAAAAAAAATAATAAAAATAAAATGGAATGTTATTTATCAATAATAATAATAATAATAAAAGTAAAAAAATTATAAACTTATTTACTATTTTCGATTAGATAAGTAAACCGAATTGTTTCCGTTGCCTAGCGACAATAAAAATCCGCAATTTTTGTTTTTTCTCTCCTTTATATATATATAAATACATTCCTTCTTTTGGCTTTCTTACTTATAACGTTGCAGAATTTACAGAAAATTTTATTTAACCTAACAGAATTTCTTTTTTTTTTTTAAATGAAAACTTTATTTTGCTTAGTTGAGATGTCACATGATAAGTTTCTAAGCAACCTATCCGGTGTATATCTCAAGGTTAAATATGGAATCCAAGGTCATTTCGTAGACATCAAAAAATCTGTTTAGAGGAATTTTGACAGGATAAAAATAAGAAAAAAATTTTATTGTTTTATTGTCTATATCAATAACACATAAAATAATACGGGTCGATTTACACACTATCTCTTATATGACTATATAGACATATATATATATATATTTTTTTCTTTTTTACCAAGGACATATGGCGGTCAGTTTAACGTGCAGGTGGAAATCATTAACGGTGGAATATAACACGGTAAGTTGTTTTCATAACTAATTTAATATTTAGGGTAAACTTTTAAATGAAGTCAGGGTATTAATATCCAGTCACGTGACAGTTGGGAAGGATTTGAATTTTTTATCTACCGTAATTAAATTTCCTTTGATCGATTTATAAATATATCGATGGATTAATAATTTAAATTATATCGATTCCGAGCAGATAAGGTCTTTCAGTGATATAAATCAATAATTGCTCTACCTTTTGCGAGATCCATTTAGCCAAAGGGAGAGTTTTGTTTCGATCGATTGCCACATGATAAAAAGCAATAAGTTAATGATAAGCTATATACAAAACAAACTCTCTGTTATAAATAATTAAAATTTCAGGTAAATAGAATATTTTTTTTCAAAAGCTATAATCAAAATCACTTCTTTAATAGATTTGAAATTTTCATTGTTGAAATTTGACAATCCATACTATCAGCTGGAGTGAGATAATTGTATAATGTGTTGGTTTCTATGAAAAACAAAATGTTCTGTCGAAACACTATTATTTAACCTTGAAAAACTTGAAGTAATTTTACCTTCTCATTTTCATAACTTGTTAATGAATACAATATAAAGTGAGATTCTTAATTTCATGGATAATAACTTACTCTTGTATTGCATCACTTATCCATTTGAATAAATCATTTAAGATTTATTTAAATAATAAAGTAATACAATGTCATAGAGCATATACAGGAGAGTGTTAAAATAAGTATACAGTTGTTATTATAGAAAAAAAACCCCGTACAGGGAGAAAATAGGAAGAAAAAACATTTATTTTTATGTAGAATTTAAATCACAAATAAGGAATACGAACTAATAAAAGATAATAAAAATAATAATAATGAGCAACAAACATTTGTATTTTTCAGATTCTCAACTTTTGCACTCTCCCGTATATATTTATTATATTAAAATATTAAAAAAAAAAAAACATAATATAGATAAAACAAAATAAAAGATTCTCTAGCTTATTCTTTAATCTCTTTCTATCAATTTTCTCTCTTTAAATCTAAATTTATTTTCTTGCAGAATTCGTTTCGTGGTATTAAGGAAATAGAAACAAAATGACATCATTTCTCACAATCATGTTATCAATATTGGATGTCAAAACAGCAAAATTTTTTTCTGAAGGAAGTAAGAGTATTTGCAATATATAAATTATTTCCACGTACGATGGGGTTAATATTTTGAAATTATTTTGAATTTTTTTAATTTTAGCGAAGAAAATAATCGGTATTTAATATGAAAAATAATCCAAATTTAATAATGCAGAAATTAAANTATATAAATATTTTTTATTAATTAAATAATGTAATTATATTACTTCAATTTAATATATAAAAAAAGAAAAACAATTTTAAATTTTATTTTATTAAAATATAAAATTTAATATCATTATCTAATAACAGATGGCGCAATAATGATAGTTACTAAAAAATGATCATAAATAACAATAGATGGCGACACTACTTCCACTGCCAAGTTTTATATAGTGGTATAAAAAAAATTTTTTTTTATTCTAAAATTATTTTATTTTTGTTTCTTTTGAGTTAATTATATTGCAAAATCCAAATGACATTAAATCGGTTACTTGATTGACGGTAAGATACATTTTATTATCAAGAGATTCGGATTCTATTTCGATCTGGATGTTCATTTCTCATGAGCAGATCGAATAGGGAAAAGCATCCCTATCCGATCTTCCATGCTGATCGATTCCACGTGGATCAAATCTACTTATAATGAGAGATATAAAACCCACCACCCTATAAAATTTCATTAACTTTGTCAATTTTTTTTTCAATGTTCTGCATTTTATAAGAAAATGAAATTATAAAAAGGGTAATTTTTTCTCGTTTATAAACGAAAGAATTTAGAGTTTGTCACTAACATTTTCAGAGAGTGAAATAAGTTAATTAATAGTCTATATATACCCTGTACTGTATTTATATTGAGAATGATATAAAAATAAATTTTTGATTATTTTTTTATATAGCGAAAATCATATAGATAGAGGTTAGTTTAAATATTGCTATATAAATAGATAGTTAAATATACGATTAGATCAAAGGATGTGCCTTTCAAATGAATTAAAATACGACGCTAGTATGACGTTTCGGGACGTTTTCAAAGAAAAAAGTAATAGAAATTACATGTCAGTTGACAATAGGAAAATCCTATATAGTAAAATCTCCCATCATAAAGAATGCCTATGTAGAAGAAATGAATTTCTCCTGAGTTTCTATTAGTAGTTCACATGGTGACTGTGCTGTCGTCCGTCATCTGTACTGGCATAGCAGGTTGATTAGATAGCCTGTAGTTAAGATCTCATCTTTTTTTTCATCTAATGCCCGACTTATAAAATTTATTGTATAAAATAGGGATCTGGGCCGTTTTCCCCATTCCTAACAATGCAACATAACTACATTGTTCGTAATAGACTCGTCATATAGTCCGCAATGTGTAATGCAATGCAAAATCAATTCGAGTCAATTTATCGTATTGACTTGGGTTATCAAAAATGAGTAATATTCGAATATCAGACACTATAGTACGATATTTTCATGTGAAATTTTAGCTTTGTAATACGTGAGTTATGCCTAAAATCATTGACAAGTTAATCGGAGAACAAGTTCGCAAATTGATTAGAGTTTAGTGAAATAGTAGGCCTATCGATTCATTTATCGTCTTATGTACTTTTCCTACGTCTAAGAATTGAACTTCTTAGTGATACTTTTATTAAACGCTAATCATTATGGATACTTTAAACACGATATTCTTCATCCCTTTAAGATTTGGTTCAAATTATCATTTTAAGTTAAATAGCAGATATAATTTTAATATGATAGTTAATCTCTTCGTTATGGTTTATGTTCATCATACAGTTCATAGAAATAAGCGTTTTGTCATTCAGTTAGCATTGCAGTTTCTAAACTATTTGGACCAATAGATATAATGTTAATGAATTTACTAAGAGTTCGGTTAATGCGGCCTTTCGTCTTAAATTATATCCGTTTGAGTGTAATGCATCTGCAGAATACTATAGTTTTTACTCTATAGTACAGGTTAAATTTCGAGTAAATGAATTTAGTAACGTTAACGTTAACGTATTGGAACTATTCACTATTTAGTGTGATTATTTATTTACTGCTCTTTATCAAATTTTTGTTTTGATTTTCTTATTGTGATCATATTGTTGGGCTGCAATTTGAAAAAACTATAGTTCTATCAATTCCAACTGTCATCCGTCCGTCTGTCCGTCTTTCTTTAATCTCAAGAACGGAGTAAGATAGATGAAATCAGAGACCAGATATGGAAATCTTGGGGGCAGGAACCTCGATTAACTAAATACGAACATCCGAAGCAAACCGAAAGTCATGTTATTTCAATTCAAAACTTCCCCTGAAAGCTATTAATAGATGACCGGACGACTGTATTGTTAAAGGAAAAGTATGATGTACAGGGGTAAAACACTACTAATTTGAGATGGAGAGCATATATTTTAAATTAAATAAATTAAAAATATGATTAAAAATTGCAGCCCGGCATTGTGACGATGTCACAATAAATAATCGCTCGTCTTTAATGTGATTTCGTATTATCTATATTATCGTGATCATGATCATTGTCCGTCTCTTTACCCTCAGAGGAATCAGGTCTTGACATGCTAGCCTTTCAAACTAACCTTTTTTTAGCTATCTCCTCATTTGACTGTAACTTCTTTAAATCTTCTTAATTTCTAATTCCCAACTTTTCTTTGGCCTATCTCTTATTTCTATTAGTCCCATCTGTTCCTAAATTCAGCCTATCCTCTTCTAACACATCCCCAAGCCATCTATTTTCCATAAACTTCTCTTTAATATTCCTTATTCCTAAACTACCCATTAAATGCTCATTCCTAATCCCATCAGCTAAGCCTAAATGTCCTCATTTCTGTATCTGTATCTGTTTCACCCTGGATTTCTTCATTCCCTAACATTAAGATCCATGCAACTTTACTCTTTAACATCAATTCTGAAGCTTAATAACTGTCTTATAAAGCTTTGTTTTATCTAACTGATACCTCTTTTATTACAAAGCACTAGTCCCGAAGCCTGGATAAAGCACTAGTCCCGAAGCCTGGATAAATCACTGAACTGAGGCTGGATTAATAAATGAATGACAAGCTTAAAAAATTGTGGTCTATAAATAGGCTCCGTATGAATAGGACTACCTTCATGAACACCTTCAACTTTATCATTTTAATTTTCCCGCTATTCCAAGCTTAACGTAGGTGATTATCATTAATTTAAGCTGTTAAAAATAGGTTTACATTATGTGATAATGCAAGAGACAAAGGGACACATTAAAAAATTAAGACGTAAACACGATAAAAAGAGAACGAGTTTATAACGAATGACTTTGTATTTTTCTCTCTTCAGCCATCACTATTAGCCACAGTTTACGTGTAAAAAGAAAGAACAGTACTTAAGTTTACCAGATTAAAGCGAAAGTATGTATTATATATAGTGCATATGGGTATTGCTGCACTATAAGTTAGGAGTTATATTTTTTAAAGAGATTACCTACTTCATAGTTCCCGCAGCCTTGGCACTTCAAAGCACTATTCTACTTGATTTTGCCATTTTTTGCCACCTTACATCTATTCTGTTTGCTATTTCTGTATCTAACTTTACTCTTTAACATCAATTCTAATTATTTAAATTTCTTTACTCTATTTCCCTACCTCCAATAACTACTCCATACTCTCTTTACCACTAAAGTGTATGTAACTCTGTTTTCTCTCTATTAATCTTTAATCCTTCATTCTCTAATCTAAATTCTTTATCTTCTTCTATCTTCTTTATCACTCCTTCCTTATAAATTTAGTTTTAGTTAGTGAAGATATCATCCGCTAATAGCATGCACCATGATTCTTTCTTCATTATACCCTCTAACAGTTCATTTATCACTAAGATAAAAAGATATTTACTTAATACTGAATCTTGTGGACACCTAATTATATCACTGAAGTTTCCTTTATCTCTACTTTGTGTTATGGCTGATTTCAACCTTTTTGGTTGTGCACGCGATCTCCAACTGATAGCATAAAATTTTAATGCTATTCTATGGAAAATCCTTTTCAAAAAATTAAATTAAAGTTAAATTCTGTGATTAAAAATTCGTAGAAAATTAAAGAATTCGATTTAAAATATTCTGAATCGTACGTTAATGGAAGAATTAAATAGAATTCTAACGTAAAAAAACTGTAATGTTTGGTTCTAACTACTTCCGTTTTCAAGAAGTTTTGAAAAGGACTTTCCCATAGAAAAAGCATTAAATTTTTAACGCCATCTACTAGAGACCGCGTATGCAACCAAAGATGTTATGACCAGCCTTAACTCGAGACTCCAACCTCTTATACATATCTTTTACTACTTTTTTCCTATTCCCTTCTTCCTAAGTACCTTCCATATACGATGCTGGATTACTCACTAGGCACGTGAGGCATGTGTCTGGATCCAAGTCTCGAGGATTCCGAAATTGGAAACAAAAAACAAAACAGTTTCACAGTTGCAATAATATATCAATTTATAAATAATTCTATAGCTACAGTTAGACATTATTACTTTATTGTGTCGTAAAATTATGTAGAGTGGGGTCCCGAATCGTCTTTGCCTAGGGACTCCGGAAAGTGTTAATCCGTCACTGGCCATATAAGACTTCTAGATGATAAGATGTGAATATAATGAGAGTATTCATTTGTCTACAAGGTTTTATTTGGAAGATTTCATTACGTTTTATTTAGAAGAATAGGAACATTACACAAATATTAATAAAATTTTAAATGGAAGTGTGAAATGTGTATAAATTTGATAATTTTATATATAAGCTTTTTTTTAAAATTTGTAAATATTATGTTCAAGTCTCTCTTAGCATAGCTACATTTTATTTTTTTTTTTTATCAGTTGTCAGACTACAAAGAATGGTTTCATAGCTGATCTACCTTGCATAAATCTAAACTGTTCCTAATTATACTAGTCCTATTTCTAACCTATGATCTTTTCCTATAACTTCATTGTATGATTCATCAATTTTTGCTCCTATGTAACTTCCATGGCCACATCCTTCTCCGTTATATAATACTTAGCTCTTTCTTCATTCCTCTGACATCGGATCCCGTATTGCTAGCCTATTAAATAATTGAACTAACCATTTTATTCCTCGTTCACCTAAAATTTTTCACATGTTAACAAGGAAGGATCCAATCTGATCCTTTAGATTTCTTACTGTTAATGTTTCTTAAAGCTTCACAAACTACACTATTTGTTATAACTTATTAAATTTTCAAACGTAATTTTTCTAACTTTTATATTTCAGCTCCTTTTAAACCTGCACCTTCATTTAGAAGCTTACCAATGTATTTCATCCACCTGCTCTTTACATCCCTTCCTTTCATTAATATCTTATCCTTTCAGTAAACCTATCTTTTATTATATCTCTACCTTTCTTTTTCGTAAGCCTTGCTATTTTATATAGCCTATGTCCTTTGCCCTCTCCTTACCATCTAACTCATAACTTTCATTTAATTTACTATGTATTTCACTACTAGCTACTTTCTTCCTTGCCTGCCTTTTTGCTATTTTGTATTCTGATTTACTGCGCGCGTCTCTGTTCAGTTCAAATTTTCTAAAGACCTTGTTTCTTCTTTCTTATTGTCTCTCAATTTTTTTTATTTCACCAGTATGTTTCCTTGCCTACTGTTTTTTTTTTCTATTTTGTGATATCCAAAATAGTTTTTTGCATATTTCCTAACCTTTTGAAACAACTATATTCCACACTAGCCCTGTTTTTCCAACAAAGTCTCTTCCTTCAACTCAATCTTGAACACCTTCATATTTCTCTTTCAATCTCCATTACTTAATTGCTTTTTTGGTATACTTTTTTACTGAACTTTAACACTTTTAAGTCTAACAAAACTAATATAAGCCGACTCCAACTATCTCACTTGGAATAACTTTACAGTTCATAGTTCCTGCACATGCGCAAGTATTTCCTGCTTACCAAAAATAAATCGATCAACGCTTTGCCCACACTACGTTTACGTTATCAAATGTTCCCCATTCTCTATCTCTCTCTTTTTTTTTTCCTTTGAAAATTAGTATTTTCAAATTGCTAACTTGTGAATTGTCTAAAGCCGAGTCTAATACAATTTTTCCCTCTCCATCCCTTTCTCCAAAACGTACTCCTCCATGAATGTTTTCATTATTATATTTTGAGACAGCATGAAGTGTTAATACTAAATACTGGACTTTTTCACATCCACTTTATTTTCTTATGTAATAATTTAATATAATTTAAAGAAGGACACGGTTTCAACACAGAGAAGAATGTTTTCATATTCTACTCTATCCCTACCTATATGTGCATTAAAAACTCATACAGCTATCCTTTCATTTCTATCTATGCTATTGATGACCTTGTCAAATTTATCTCTAAATTCTTCCTTACTAAATCAACCTGAGGTGGGTAGACACTTATAATACTGAATTACATGAATTATCCCGTCATTATCCTTATTTATTGAGACTACATTATCTCTAAATTTCCTGTCTAATACAGAATTACTATTCCTTTCTCTAATATCCCTCCTGCATATATTTTATATCCTTCTCCTATGTCCATTGTTTATTGGCCTTTTGTCTACTGTAGTATTCTATATGCATGTTATATTAACTCTCGTATTTTTCGATATCCGAACATTTTCCACTTAACGTTCTTACATTTAAAGTAGCTAACCTAACTTTCTCCTAACGATATAATTTCCTAATACGAGCTTTAATTTAATCTTTAACCTTTGCATGCCCATTATCCGCGCACAGAAAATTGCATGTGCACTCCTAGGCGTACAGAGTAACTCTGTATTTTAATGAATGTATTTTAGAATATAGAAATATTTTTCTATAAAATACAGTGGAACCTCGGTTAACGAACTTAATCCGTTCCGCAACTTCGTTCGTTAACCGAAGCAATTTTTCCCATAGAAATTAATGTAAATACATTTTATCCGTTCTAGCAGCCGGTATTTTTGTAATTTTATTTGTAAAATGGGTTTTCTTTGATGAAAATATAGGAAAACGCGCTCATAAACAGTCGATCTAGGTTAAATTTTCGGAAAAGAGGAAAGATTTGACGGGTATAAAAACATCGCATACGGTCGTTGAAGTTCTAAAATGACAAATAGTAGTAACAATGGGCTAAATTATGAGCGCAAGGCTTATAGGTTTTTCAACAATCTCCGATCAGACTCGATGAACAGGTATCAAATAGACGCCTTAGAACGGACTTTTTCCGTGATCTGATCTGGTTTTGGTTTTTACCTGGAGACAAAGAAAACAATCGGGAAACGAGGAATGGGACGCAGGACCAATCAAAAGGTGAGATTCAAGGAAGAAATACTATAAAAACTCCGAATCTCAAGGTCAAAACGCAGTTCTCCTTAAAATTCTACGGCGATTAATCTGTGTCGTCTTCATCTGGATTAAGCCTGAAGTCGTGCCCGCTGAAATTTGTTTTGTGTCTCGCGGACCGCTCCAATCGCCGCAGCTCCATCACCTACCATCGCTTCTGTGACCGAGTGAATCCATCTCGTCCGCTCCGGGGCTACGACTGATCACCTTGCACTATTGTAGGACCAGCGATACGCCGCTTCTCAGTGCCGGAAAAAAATACTATAGATAAACCATTTCCAATTACCTCAAATATGTAAGCATCTTCCTGTTCTAATAAACGATTTTCACTGTAAAATACTTGTCATCTTTATCTCCTCCGCCATCACCAACGTACGAATGGACCCTAGACCATCACCGACGCACGATTAACTGAAAATTCCCCATAAAAGTCGGCAAGCTTACAAATTTGACACAAAAAAAAAAAAAACGTTAAGTTCGTTATCCGAATTTTGTCCGTTATCCGAGACAAGATTTTTGCAAAACCGGTTCCACTGTATATTCAAATTTTAAGACGTTAAGAAATGCGAATAGATTTATTTCGTCAATTCATGATATTATAAACGAATATAGGCCTACCGTTTAATCCAAACTTTGGAATCAATTACGAAATGTTTGATCATTTATTTTCTAAATTATAAATAATATATAATCTATAAAAAAAAAGTATAATCTAATAATATATAATAATAGCTCTATTGTGAATTTGATATTTTCTTACAAATAAGGAACAGGAATATTTTCTTCTGTTTTCCTCTGACTTAACTCCAATCTTAATCTTCAAATAGATTAGAAATAGAATAAAACATGAATCTGAATTTAATAACATCTATTTGCTGTAATCCATTCGAAATTTCAAGATTTATGCTAACATAAAAACTGAACTGTCAGTAAAAAAAAAACTATAGACCTACTCAAAAAAAAACACCTGTATAAAAGCTTATTTTTTAATAATCGGATTATTATTTTGAACAAGGTAGGGTTTATAATAGTTTATCTAGTAAGGATTACAACAAGAAAAGAGAATGGATATATAAACAATACAACAAAACAATAGATATAGCAAATATTTCACTGTCACATAAAACTATTTATAAATAAAAGCTAACAAACGATGAACAGTTTTAACGTTAGTTAGTGTAACTTATACAATCTCTCATACTAAAAATGTAATTTAACTGCTGCCAAAATAAATAAATAAATAGAAATATGAATTACTTGGCGGAACATTTTAAGGAAACACATTCAGTAATAAAAAAAAGAAAGAAACTTTGATGTAATCGATTGTGAAGTTAGAGTAATTTGTTATATAACCCGTAATTACCTAAAACTTTTGAATTGTTAGATTTTTTTTTAATAACAGATTATATTCCGGCTTTTTTTTTCATTATTATCGATTAATAATACTATTTATTAACGATCTTAAACACATTATAACATTCTATTTATTCAATTATTTCCGTTCTAAATAATAATAATATTTACTGCTGGAATCTTTTCAAATTAATATTTCAATAATCAATTCGATATTTTTATTGATAATGAATTTATTACAATATTAATGTTTGCTATTTCACTTTTCAGAATTTTTCCTGTATTATATAAATAGTAAAATTAATTTTACTGATAAAAAAAAAATGTCGTTAGAATATAGTAGTACTACATGGTACAGTACATTAATAGAATATAAATTTTAGTGTTTAAAAAACTGATATTTTTCGGGGAAAGTTTCATAAATAGACAATTTCAACTGGAATTTCCTTTATTATAGAAAATTCTACAAAGTCATTCAGAACAATTGTAAAATATATTTATTTAATTTTAAAATGGCTTAGTCATTACAGCTAATAAGGTGTGTTTATTTAATATTCATGGTTTGTTAAAATATTAGGATTAAAGAAAATTATTCTTTTACAAAAATATTTAAGCTTACAATGCTAATTTTAATGTATTCCATGTCCTCTTACTTGTCTAGAATGATAGTTACAACATATAAACAACTTTTATTGGTATAAACTAAAACCTTATAGGGATTTCTATATAAGTTTGAATTAATCTCAGCAATTACATGAGTCTTAAAGTTTTTTTTTTCCATACATTCTTATGAGGAAATAAATGCCAAAAGGAAAGTTAAAGAGTAAGAAAGTAATTATTTGTTAATCAATTGAATTAAATAAATAAAAAAATAAATAAATATAATTGTAGGTGTAGTTTTTCCTTGTAGTAGAGTATTTTAAATAAATACTTCAACTCGCACACAAATCTTTTTAGGAGTAATATTTTAAATCTATATCAAAACAAATTCCTCTTGTGATAAAACATTTTAATAGAGGATATTTAGAAAATTGGGATACATAATCAAGGATTTCCTGGCCTAAATCAAATCTATTTAAAATATTTCTATTAGTTATGTTAAAGTTCTAGCTTAGATTAACAAGTTTAAAGGGTAACTAGCTTCTCATGTATCAGTTTAGTAATTAATTGAGGAAGTTATCCCATTATACAATATTTAGAGCGTACATAGTATAGGAAATATTATGCAATGGAAATGAAATTTCTAGTATAAAAATTTAATAATAACAATCATACATTACAGGTAATTATACCTTTTTCTGATAATAAAGAATAAGTTTAAAAAAAAAAAAGATAAAAACAGACATAAGACTACATTTAGATAAATAAAATTAAGATAATGTTGTTATTTTATCACACAGTCCAGGATAAACCAAGTCCAAAGATTATTTAAAAATACATAAAAATATTTAATAAAATTTATTTTAAATTTAAATGTCAACTAAATTAAGCGATTTTTCCTCTTTTCTATATCTTTTGTTCCCTTTCAGAAATGCAATTAATTTAAAAAAAAAAAAAATTCAGCAGTAAACAATAATAAAGGAAAACGAGCAGAGACCAAAGGTGATTCATATGTCATACTTAAGAAAAATGCAATTGTTCCTTAAAAGATACAAAAGTCACACGCCGTCCTTGTGTCTGCTAAACGGTAAGCATATTTCTTAACTTAAAAATATTTAAATATTTCTAAATAACACGTTTAATAATACATATAATTAAAAATTAGTTTTCAAAATAATACAAAATAACTTCTTACTTACCTTCCACAATTTCCTTAACTGATTACCAAGATTATAAGAATCTAATGACAGACTCCTTAGTTGTTGATAATTGTCGGAATGAGTTGACATTGCGTTTTTCTTAATAATGTTATAATTATGTAACTAATTTTTTGTCTTTTACTCGAGTTCTGCTTCCAATATTCATAACCGAGCGCACTTCTAACATACTTTATATACTCCGCAGTTGTTTTATCATATACAATTTTGATTATCTCCAATTGGTTGGGGATTGTGACGTCACCATTGAAATAAATTAACATTTGAAGAAGTAGTTACTGAACACGTTCTTTTGTATATAATGCCACGCTATTCTTTCTTTTAAGATGTTTAATTTTGTTTAGTCTTTTTTTATTTTCATTATACAAGCGCCAGTTTAATAAGTAGAAGGAATATTAGAATGAGTTTTATCGTTCTTATACATATTCAATTAACATATATATGTATTATAAATTAATAAAAATAACTATATTTGGACCAATTTTATGAAAATAAAAAATGCTGTCATCTATTGAAGAAGAAAAATTTTAAGTTTTTTTTTTTTTTTTTTAAANAAAAAATGCTGTCATCTATTGAAGAAGAAAAATTTTCATTTTTTTTTTTTTTTTTTTAAAAAAAGTTAAGTTAAACATCGTGTAAAAGTATTTTTCTTTTAATAATAATCTATTAAATTTTCTATTATATGTGATTAAAATGAGTTTTTAAAAGTTTTGGTGCTCGTTTTTAAACTTTTAAGTACTCCAAATTTAGTTAATAGTTACGTTCTTCTATGACGTAAATGTACAGCATATATCAATGTACCCATTAGCAACAACGAAACAAAGCTGTTATCTTAAAATAACTACTTAAAACGTTAATCTCAAGTAGGTGACAATGACACTAATACTAAGTATGTAACCTCGTGTAGAAAATTAAAATTTAATTTATTAAATAAACAGGGCTTAGTATTTAAAATCATTATTGATTATTAGACATTTTCACGTAGTAAATACTGTGAGGATAAATAATCATAAATTTAAATTTACCAAATGAAATAGTACCTACCTTCAGCCTTAAATCTGATGTCATGGAGTGAGATCTGCCACGAAACATTTCGATAACTTTGGAAACTGGCCCGGAAGTCTTACTTTCAGAACCGGAACGTGGTCTTTTAAAATCTCCAGCTTGTGCAAAAGGATCTAAATGATTATTAGAAGCTGGAAGCGTTTGAGTACTATTCTTGGGAGAACTATTCCCTAATGAGTTCTTTAATGTAGCAATAAATGTGGGACGTTTACTCTTACTATCGGATTTTGAACGAGGACGGAAAGCATCTAATAACGCTGCTCTTCTAGAGGGGCTAATTCCCGTTAATACGTCATCACCGGATTGTCTTCTCATTCTGTTTGTCAGTGCATCCCTTAGAGGAAGAGGTGCGAGACGATAGGTGCCACCTGAAAGGGATCGAGTTCTGTTCTTAGAGGATGGTGGACCCAGATAGCAGTCGTTGTCCGCTGCCATTTTATCCACGTCTTCGGTGATGATTTTTGGTATCACTAACGATGGATCCTGAAAATTAATAAATGACATGGATTAATATAGATGTATATGTTACTTAAACGTAAGGATGTTGAGTCGACCGATAGGTAAACAGATCGCTGATAGTAAACACTACACGCACGTGCATCATTGAATACGATGTTATAAATATTATACCTTCGTCTGAATGACTTTTAAGCGGACAAACTCATTACTCAAAGTAAAAATAATAAGAAAAGACAAAAAAATAGAAACTATTTAAAAGACGGCACAAGTATATAAAATAAAACCTCCTTGTTTAATAAATAAACATTTGGATATTCGTGGCATTATATTTTATAATTTGTTTATATTTTTGGATTATTTCCAAAGTTCAAAATAAAGATTACTAAAGTCAATGTTAGGTTTCATCTTCAAGATGTAGCATAGATATCTATTCTAGTCTTTTTCGCGTGGCCAAGCACAACACCGGAAATCTCTAAATCTGATTGTCTTTGTAAACATCTACAGCTTGTTAAGTCACTATGCCAAATCAGCCAGTTGAGTAACACAGGGAGTAGACACCTGTACAGCTTGATACAAAATATACACAAGTTTGACATTGGAAAAATTACGATTCTTAAAGATTTCATAATATTGACCTTTAAATGTTTTTATACGAGTACATATTACATATATATATATATATTTAAAACAGTTAGCAGTGAATACAAATACATTTTGTATTGTTTGAACGTTAGCAATCTCCTTAGAAAGATTAACAGTTAATCCTGTTTGCTCACGGAGTTATCGAAGAAAAATTCTTCTGCTCCACAAGAATTCGCTATTAACTTATTAAATGTTTAATTTTTAACAATGTTTCACATTGTAATGACTTTATAAAGTGGTAATAATAAAAAAAAACGTATTTTAAAGTTGTGATAAGTGTAATAAAATCGCAATTAACGAAAGAATGGCAACTGATAAACATTAGCGTAATTCACATAACACGAGAAAATGTTTAATACCCTTTAAAAACAAATTACACCCTAAACTACCCTCACAAAATATACACACTCGAGATAATAAGAAAACAGAATCTTGCATTCTTCTTGCAAGTTTTTTTTTTATTTTTTTTTATTTTTGCGAGAAAATAAGTCAATTTTTGTGGCGTCAACTAGTCCGACTTGATAATCGATTAGTTATCCAAATATGCCACGTGACGAAAATGTATATATATGTTAGAATACCGCATCTGTAAAGGATGCAACCGCAAAAAACTTGTTTCCGGTCGTTTTTATCGAATGTTACGTCTATGGGAAGTGAATTATGGAAAGAGTTACATACCTTGTTGGTCGCCATGTGGAGATCGGCTGAGGATGTGTTGCACTACCACAGCCGATCTCTTCTACAATTCGACTGACGTCGACCCTTCTGGCGCTGCCGTCGCTTGGACCGGAATTAAGAGGCTATATCTGTCACTAGACACAAATAGAGACTAAGGACAGATCCAGAAAACAGTTTTAAACAGTGTATCTAATGCTCGTGAAATTTTTTATTAATTTATACGCATTTTTATCTTGATTTTGTTGACTATTTTAATTTTATTGGAATTTTTCCTACATTCGTAGAATGCATAAACGATGTTTAATGTCCCTGCAATGTTACTCTCATTTTTAAACTCGAAAAAAAAAATATCACGTGTTCCATAACCAGCGAGGCTATTGGAGAAACTGAAAAGAAATAACCAATATAGTTAGTGCAGTTGAATCACGTGACAGATGGCGACCAATAAAAAGCAAATTGTTATATTTGAAAACATTTGAAAATCCTTTTTAATGAGCATTCGGTTCGTATTTTCCATTTCTAATCACAAAATACAAATGAAAATAGACAAAATTCATTAACTTTAGTTTTCAGTTTTCTCCTTAGATGAAAAATAATTAGGTTTCGTCTCCATTATCGGACGAATTTAAAAATTTAAATATCACTACAACAATAACAAAGATTTTTTAGATCCAAATAAACCTATATGAAATGAAATCTATTCTAAATAGCCATAATATATATATATATTTTTTTTTAGAAACAGGAAGAGTTTGCCAAATCAGCGAAGAGGTTAAAAAGTTATATTTACGATTACTTACGACACATATACACGAAATGCGAAAACGAAATGACATTTTAGACGATGGCATGTTTCTGCAGAGGTAGTACTTGGCTCTAGTGACTTGTATAGAACAACAACCCTTATTAAATGATTGGGTCAAAGGAGAAGAATTACAAATCATTTTCCATTTCTAAGTAACGTGTACACACATCAGTTAACACGAGCTGTGAGCAAAACTTCAATTGTGTAAACCCTAATTATAATTTTACCATTGATGAAATTATGTAATAACAACTTTTTTACGCCTTAAAACTTTTTAAAGCACGAATAATTTATAAGAGATAAATTATCAGTGAACAAAATTACAGTTGGTTTCAATGTTTATCTCTCTTAAAATGAAAATTTTTCTAATCTAAAAATTAGTTCATAAAATGGATTAAGTCTTACATAAAGGATAATATTAGCTATTTATTATTATTTTTTTTAATTGTAAACTTTGCTGAGATTCTCAATTCAGGTTTAATCTTAAAATAAATTATTTTTACTTGTTTCAATGCGGAACAAAACGAATAATAGCGCAGTTCCGTAACTGTTACGGCAAGAAAACAGAATTACTGTCGCGTGTTGTTATATAGAATACCGGGTTAATAAGCCATTCTTTCATAAACAGATTTTATTATTCTACAATTATTAAAGCTTAAAATTATATTTTTCGCTAATTAAGTTGCAAATAATTATGATTTAATGTATTTAAAACTTACTTTAACTTTGATATGAAACGTGATTTTTATTCATTAATATTTTTTAATTGTATTTTCTTGCGAAAGTTACTTATTATAATTATTGTAAATTAAATATTGTTTAATTTATTACTAATTTATAATATTTGTTTGGATTAATCGTGACTCAACGAAAAGATGACGTAATCTATTCGGCTTCAGTGATTTATTTAATTAATTAATTATTCATCAATTAAAAGTTTTTTTTTCCTTATAAACTTTTTTTATGTGAATTATAAAGGTCGTAAAAATTGTTAAATAAATTTTTTTTTTAATATTTTCTTAATTGGACAAAAGATGGCGCCAATGAACTTTTAAAAATCGATTCGTGTGTCAGTAACCGTATTTTTCGACTATAAACGCGTTACTCCGATGTTTTATGAGAAAATAATCTCTAATCTCCAAATATTTCGTGGTGGTGGTTGCTATGACGACATCACTCTCACCCGAATTGGACTGGCTGTCACGTGATTACCATTATTCAACTCTCGATTGAACTGGAGCGACTTTAAAAAAGCGTCACATTACGCGATATCATTCACGCAGTAGAAAAATACAGCTCGAGTGTCTGCAAATCTATACGAGACATCTGTAAGTTAAACGTGATCCATTTTACCACTCGGGATGAAATTCATGTTAAGAGGGTCATCGATTTCTGGTATAAAAGCCGTGATGAAACGCAAATCGCGCGATTTCCGCGAACGTACGCGCGATTATCGCTAAGGGTATTTTGCACGTGACTTTTTCTTTATACACGCGTGACGTCGTTGATGTTCTAAAGTCAAATCGCAGAATAAATTGCCTTTATTATTCACTCTTTCTTTTTTTTTTCGTTCGATTAATCGATCAGTAAAGTATTTTCACGCGATCGATATGACATTTCTATAAATAACGAAGTTTTCCTCTAAATAAGGAAACGATTGACGATCTCGTTTGGCATCTCGGCTTTTTTTTTTTTCCTGTTGTTTTCTTGGCATAGATTCGTGAAATTTTCGAATGGCATTTCACTTATTTGTCAATGATTATATTTTATTATTACCTTTTTCTCAACTCTCACATTCTATAACTGAGGGGTCATGAACTGCGTTCACGTGAACGACGCATTATCGTGAGCCAATGACGATCGCTTTTAGTGAAATAATCAAACGATGAATAATACAAATCTCGATAACAGATGTTCGTTTACTCGTTAGCATCTGCCAAGCTGCCAATTAAAATGCGGTATACTTTATAGCTTTCTGTCACATGACGGGAACAGCTGAATGTTTTCTCGTTCTCGCCTTTTGGTAAACATCCACTTGAGAGTGCTTGGCTACGCTTGTAACTTCAAACAGCAACGTGTTTAATCAGGGAATGAAATGCTGATCATGTTAATACGCTTTTACGTGTTAAAATTTCGAATCTAAATCACGTAATTGCGATTTAATGATTTTCGATCTTAATAGGTATCAGAGTTACGTGTTTCTATTGTTTTCTATCGAGATACAGTATTGAGAATCGTGCAAATATTACGCTTAAAGTAGAACGTAAGGATCTCAAAGAATAGGCATAACTCGTGTGATTTGCGAGGAAGTATAAATAGGTCAGAATGTAAAATGGAAAATAATTAACAGAACGGGTTTAGTTGTCCTTTGAAGGTGAACCTCTTGCGTAACTCGTAACTCCATGTGCGGGAATTGAATCCGTTTTTCTATTGAGTAAGAATTCGCGCGGGTTATGCAGTCAATAGAACTGAGATCTGTTAGCATAAATAGAACTGAGAAGCGATCCATTCTTTAGAGAAAGGTTTTAGACGACGCTATGAAAAAAAATCAATCATTCCGTCTGACAGCAATTTATTCTTGTAGCGCGTATTCTTATAACAAAATAAGAGCGCTATATCAAATTGAAATGTCATTATAATATCGAATGACAAACCGATCCTACTTATTAGTTTTATATTAATATAGTTCCTATTAAATTTTTATTTTTCTATTTACTTTTTTAAATATTAAAACACGTTATGAACTATATAATGTAGTTTATATAATGGTTTTAAAGTAATAAATATATTCATGGCAGTATTCGTACATCTACCGCTATAAACCTGTTTCTTATTCGTGCTTCCATTTTAAAGTTGTAACAATCTATTTTTCTCTTCTTCTTATCCTACGGCAGTACATTTTGCGCCATTCTACAATGCAGATCGACATAAATTGCCTCTAGTTGTTTAATAAAAAGTGTGTTTACGTGTCTTGAAGGACTTGAAATTATTATTCATTTATTCGTGTAGCGATAAACATGCTTACAAGAGTTATCTCCTATAAGATAATAGTTTTTAGAGAATTTCGATTTATTCTATTATTTGCATTAAAATATTAAACGAATTCTAAATCCTTTGATGATTCTCTTCTTACGTTAATTTTGTCGTTACGGTGGTAGAGTTAATATTAAATAAACATATTACACATAAAGATATGCTGTAAAAGCTAGAAACTTGATTGTTTTTATTCTGAAATAAATCCATCTTTTAAATATTTGATATTGAAATAGTAATTGAGATTTACAACTGTTAATAAATATCGACAAAACATTTAAAGAATGTTAATTAAAAAACATTATCTAACAAGAATTTGCATTTTGATTGTGCTTACGTCATATTTTCCTCCCTATAATTACAGTTAATTTTATGAAATATATGAAATTTCTCTGAAATAATGGAGATATCTACTCATGATTGAGAAATTATTATTACAAGAATATTTAATGAATAATTTATTCAATATGTAACTTATATTTATCAATTTACTCGTAGAAGCATTCGTAACACACATTTTCCAAAATTGTAGAATACCGAGCGCTTAAATCGATATTTTATTCTCATAAACTTAGATTTAATGTTATTACAGTATCATAACAGAAAATTTTCATAGTTCGATCAACTTTGTTATCTTAAAAGGAGACAGTTAAGTGCGATTTTATGAATTCTACAAGTTCCTTCATTATGACAACATTATTATTGTCATAAACAATTTTATATTTCAGTTTTATATGGTCTGATTGCAATATTCTCGTAGAATATAAAACTGAATAATATATGAAACACAAAGAAATACATAAAGAGAATATATATATTATCATACGAAAGCGTATAGAACAAGTAAAAATATGTAAATAACACTTAAATTGTAATAGTACGAAATACAAGGACTTCGCACTACATGCAAAATATACGAAACACAATATTATGTGCAGAAAACTTTTGATATACAAAGAATACGAATGTACTGTACAAAGTGCAAAGAATACATAGCATAGGGCACACGGAAAATGCGTTTTCACGTAGAACTTCGGAAGCAATAGTCTATGTCGTATGTCGAAGATATTTCATGATATAATATACTAATGTTGCATTAAAGTAGAACAACTTGAGAAGCATAAGACTATAACTACAACATATATTTTAAAAAATAAATAATAAAAGTTCAGACATGAAATATCGACAATTATTGATTTCTTAAAAATAAAATTGCCTAAAAAAATATTAACCGAAGTAACTTTTAATAGATTTTATTATAACCGAAGATTTATACTCGACGTTAGAATTTTAACACGTCACAGAACATATAAAACATAGTGACTATGCAAAACACGCCTAACATATGTTGTTTACAGATGTAGCGAAACGTCCTTTTCACGCGCGATAGGAGAAAAAAAAATATATATATATAAAAGGTGCTCCCGCGCTTATTTTATCATTTCCGTTTAGCTACTTCCGACACCGATTTTCGACGTTCTCTCATTGGCTGCATTCCGTCGCTATTGGCAACCGTAGAAGAGAAACACTAGTCACGTGATTCGGAAATTGCTGAAGACCCAGTAAACTGTTTGTTTTTTGTGTTTTTCGAGGTTTCTAACTTTCTTTTTCTCAAACTTCGAACGACAAGTCCGTTTCGGAGTTATTATATTATTTTAAATAATGAAAAAAAAAGAATTTAGGAGTCAGAATATCGATCCGTTGCTACTAGCTAAGAACACTTTTCCTTATCAAGAACGATAAATCGTGTGCCATTACTGATTGGTCAGCTTCTAGTTTTCATGGTCATTAACATTCACGATTTAATTATAATTAAGATACCGTCGCATATATTTTAATATTTTGAAATTTAAGATTGGCGAAATCGGTTTATTTATTTCGTAGGATATTTAAGAGAATGTAATTCTAGAATTATTCAATGTTAAAGAGATATATTTCAAAGTTATAAGACGAATTTGCATACCGAGGATTCCTATTACAATTAAACTGAATTAAATAATATATAGGCCTATACAGATCTGATTTATCCCAAACACATCTTAGAATCTGTATTTTTATTTTCAGGCTTAATTCGATTTTCTGCGTATCAAAAAAAATTCGATATCTCGTTATCGTGATAATCGGAATCACTATTGAAATGCGCAATTGCATTTAAAACTAAACTTTTTCCGTCTACATTCTTTGTTATACATTATTAAACATTTTCTACTAGTATTTTAGATCTTAAAGCCGATATAACATACTTTACCAAAGTCATGGAGTACGAGAAACAAACCTGATCCTTGGGACATTGCGTCACGTGACTTGTTTATAGACGAATTATCCATAAATGATTTTTATACATCCTCGTTAAACTAGTTAGATAGACAGTTGTGCAATCGGTTTACAGGAAAAGATGTCCTATTTCGAAATAATTTTGACATATTTTTAAGCCCTGAGAAAATCTTAGGTCACTTAACCTACCTTAAAGATGTCCGTTACACGCCGTTTTGTGATGCTCTTCCATAGTAATTTGTAATGTATTTAATATTTAGAACATTCTCGTACTTCGTGCACTTTCAACACGTAAGCGCCTTTAAGTTGATTCAGTTTCTTAACACGAAAATATTTCTAGAAGCACATGGTATATAATGCGATTCGTTCCGCCATTACTTGGTCTAATCAGTATTGGTATTCTAATAGCATTATGCGTGCAGAGATTTCTATAACCCTATCGATCTAAATATGATTTCAGTATTGTAAAAATATATGCTGTCGAAATTATATAAGACTTAGGCTATACACAGTATTATAAATGCCCGTCCACTAAGTACTGTACAGTACATACGGTATTTAGAGAGAGCCAAATAGTTCTCTATACGTTATTATGGAACGTCCCGTAAGATTACACCCATAAATCACGTGATTCAAACATACCTCTTAACCGGCTACTTCCGATTATCCATAAGTTTCACGCTCCAGTTAAATCACAGAAATAAGATATTTTGCTGCGGTCCACAGCACACAAACACAAGCACACGTGTGCAAACGATTCGACGTACGGCTTATGTGCTAACATATACGCAAGCGCACGCACACATACGGCGTCTACAGCGTTAGAGAGGAAACATATGATTGGTGGAGATTGCCCGTCACGTGATCAGAGAAGCAGTGTGCACGGTCGATAACCGTCGGATCGAAGCAGTCCAGTCGGTTTTTTCCTCTTATCCCGTTTATTTTTTTTCTTTTACAGATGGCGAACGTCGCCTTCTGAAAACACGTGATCGTGCTCCGGTTGTTTAGGCCTTCGTCATTTGTGGTTTCAGATATCACACGCGACCAGGTATTTTTATCCCAATAGGGGTTATCAACTTTCTAAGGGGAGGATAACATCGATAATCCTATATTTCGGTAAGTGCGCGTGACGGGGTGTCTGGACAGAACTTTACGTCACGCGGCCTCTAGAAACAAATAGATCACATAACTAACGGTGTAGGATTGCGTCGAATGTGGAAGTAAAATATCCAGGATAACGCGCGAGAGTGTGGTTTTTGTGCGCCTCTCGTGTTTTTTTTTGGTGTACTTTTTTTTCTTTCCTGCAGACACCTTCGCAGCTTAATATTTCCGTTCTATCATTGCGGTTATCTAACGGATGAGAAAAGCACGAAGGGCAGGTGAGATTAGATAAACACTAGCTGATAGAATATGGAAAAAAAACAAAAAAAAACTCTTTCGAAAACGAAATTATTTTATATAATTTTCGTTTAACTCTAATACGTTTTGCGCGGAGAATGAAATTTTCATGTTTTTATAAAATGTTAAGGTTTCCAGCTGGCAGCTTATAATAAAAAGAAATAAAAATTCAGTATAAGTTTCATACACAATTTGAGTTATGAATTATCTAGACCATACGGTAAGACAGTAAAATGCTATTTAAAAACTCAAAAAAATTCAAATACAGTATAGAGAACAGGTCAATAATTGACAGTTAAACGAGGGTTGAAAGAGATTGAACCAATCAACGCTAAATAAAAATTCTGAATCGTCTTTCGTCCAATTAAAAAGCTGTAAATATTTAATCAATTAGCACTATAAAGAACGGAGTAGTAGCGAAAAATTATAATAATTCACTCGTTAATTTGATACGTTACGGTACAGTCAAGCCGAGGTTTGGTAATGTATTTTAAAAACAGTTCGCCTCATTGATGAGAGGAAAGGAAACAATAGATATAACTTTAAGTTAAGTACATTTCTTTACACCAGATGGCACAACTAAAGTCAATGCACCTTTGCGTTAAAAATAGTGTTTGACATAACGCTATCGCGTCAATCAATTTCGAATTTATTCTAATGTTTACCCTGTAACTTGTAGAAAATATGTAGTTATCGCATATTTTTAATCTTTCTGATATTCTGATAAGATTTTGAAAATTTAATGTTTTTATAAAAATATTAAAAAGCAATTGATTTTGAAATTTGCTCTCTATTATTCGAAAATTTCAGCATAAAATTCAAGAAAGATATCTAATTATTTATAAAATAGAACATCCGCTGTAATTGTATACAAAACACGCTTTATTATTGTCAACATGTGGTGTGAGAATAACCGGCGCTGATGTCCTTGAATTAAGGCATTATAAACCGGCCAGATTTTCCCTATACATTTTCTTTTTTAACGCTTAAAATTATATTTAAATTCCATATTTTACTTTTAAAAAATGATATTTTATTGTTTCTAAAACTATGCATTCATTAAGTTTAATTAATAACCTAGCAATGGGATTTAAATTTGATGATTTTGTATGTATTGCAACATCGTGATATTGTCGATTTGATTAAAAATAATTGTATCTATTGTAAAATTTATCTATTGTAATCAAAGATAATGATAATAATTAATTTGAAAATGTTTGAAAATAAATCATATAATTAATCGCTAGAATTTTAACCAATCGTCTTTAAGAAAATTTTAGTGATTCTGCATATTTAATGCAGTTTAAACGTTTACATAACCCCGTAACCTAATCAAATACATTATATAATCACTCACAAATAGAAAATGAAATTGTCAGAAATAGAAAATGAGAAAATTTCAAATTCACTGACCATTTCTAAATAATTAGCATTGACCATTCACTGTCAAGCGTTATTACATAAAATTTAAACTCGTTGACCTAATTGCATAATTAATTTAATGAAAGAATTAATTTACATAATTTTTAGTTTAATTAAATGTTATTATTTTTAACATTTAAATATTTAAATTGGAGAGCCTTGCGAAATTTAAATCGAGCAAATGTACTGAACAGAATTGTACATAATGTGATTTCGAATACATTTTCTAATTAATCTAATCGAATTTTTTACATAAACTAAGTTTTAGCCAATGGCCGCGACGAACTTCGTTTATTAAAAATTCAAATGAACCAATTAAACATAGTTACGGTAATGAATACATTTTAAAAGAATATAAAACAAAGGAAAAACAAATTCATTTGTCCTCGAATTAAATATTTTCATAACAGACAATGGCGTGATAAAATATATTAAATACTTCTAATATAAATATAACTCTCGAAGAACACGACCGTTAAACAAGCATTTAAAATTTCAAATAAGATGACGTTTACAGACTAACCCAATTAGAAAATTGGGGAGTGACGTTGTACTCCGCGAGAGCTTAAACGTGATTAGTGACGTTTCGGTTAATTCTACGTGATATAAATTGCTACAGACAAGGGAATAGCTGCGAGGTATCGTTTAAATCGGATTCTGGACAGCATCCACATTGATGTAATATAGGTCATTAATCCGTTAATCGATCGATCTCGTGTTTCGAGTTATCCAGCTGTAACTCCGCCGTTTACAAATCTCGCCGGTAGATGGAGCGTAGCTACGTGATTGCAATAGTTATAAATACCTGACAATGTCACGAATACAAGAAACAAATCGATTAGAATTATTGTATAGGCATATACTTTCTTCTCCGTTTCTAATATTAATAAACCATTTAAAATAATAATCACTCGTAGCATTAAGCATGTTTAGTTAAAACTCATTCACACACATCTTTACATAAATATTTTAAAATTTAAATATTTATTTCGGTCGTCCATCACGTTAAAAGTAAAATAAACGCCCAAATTAAATATTTATGAAAACCGATGACGTCACAAGAGTTGTGGNGATCATTTATTTTCTAAATTATAAATAATATATAATCTATAAAAAAAAAGTATAATCTAATAATATATAATAATAGCTCTATTGTGAATTTGATATTTTCTTACAAATAAGGAACAGGAATATTTTCTTCTGTTTTCCTCTGACTTAACTCCAATCTTAATCTTCAAATAGATTAGAAATAGAATAAAACATGAATCTGAATTTAATAACATCTATTTGCTGTAATCCATTCGAAATTTCAAGATTTATGCTAACATAAAAACTGAACTGTCAGTAAAAAAAAAACTATAGACCTACTCAAAAAAAAAAACACCTGTATAAAAGCTTATTTTTTAATAATCGGATTATTATTTTGAACAAGGTAGGGTTTATAATAGTTTATCTAGTAAGGATTACAACAAGAAAAGAGAATGGATATATAAACAATACAACAAAACAATAGATATAGCAAATATTTCACTGTCACATAAAACTATTTATAAATAAAAGCTAACAAACGATGAACAGTTTTAACGTTAGTTAGTGTAACTTATACAATCTCTCATACTAAAAATGTAATTTAACTGCTGCCAAAATAAATAAATAAATAGAAATATGAATTACTTGGCGGAACATTTTAAGGAAACACATTCAGTAATAAAAAAAAAAAGAAAGAAACTTTGATGTAATCGATTGTGAAGTTAGAGTAATTTGTTATATAACCCGTAATTACCTAAAACTTTTGAATTGTTAGATTTTTTTTTAATAACAGATTATATTCCGGCTTTTTTTTTCATTATTATCGATTAATAATACTATTTATTAACGATCTTAAACACATTATAACATTCTATTTATTCAATTATTTCCGTTCTAAATAATAATAATATTTACTGCTGGAATCTTTTCAAATTAATATTTCAATAATCAATTCGATATTTTTATTGATAATGAATTTATTACAATATTAATGTTTGCTATTTCACTTTTCAGAATTTTTCCTGTATTATATAAATAGTAAAATTAATTTTACTGATAAAAAAAAAATGTCGTTAGAATATAGTAGTACTACATGGTACAGTACATTAATAGAATATAAATTTTAGTGTTTAAAAAACTGATATTTTTCGGGGAAAGTTTCATAAATAGACAATTTCAACTGGAATTTCCTTTATTATAGAAAATTCTACAAAGTCATTCAGAACAATTGTAAAATATATTTATTTAATTTTAAAATGGCTTAGTCATTACAGCTAATAAGGTGTGTTTATTTAATATTCATGGTTTGTTAAAATATTAGGATTAAAGAAAATTATTCTTTTACAAAAATATTTAAGCTTACAATGCTAATTTTAATGTATTCCATGTCCTCTTACTTGTCTAGAATGATAGTTACAACATATAAACAACTTTTATTGGTATAAACTAAAACCTTATAGGGATTTCTATATAAGTTTGAATTAATCTCAGCAATTACATGAGTCTTAAAGTTTTTTTTTTCCATACATTCTTATGAGGAAATAAATGCCAAAAGGAAAGTTAAAGAGTAAGAAAGTAATTATTTGTTAATCAATTGAATTAAATAAATAAAAAAATAAATAAATATAATTGTAGGTGTAGTTTTTCCTTGTAGTAGAGTATTTTAAATAAATACTTCAACTCGCACACAAATCTTTTTAGGAGTAATATTTTAAATCTATATCAAAACAAATTCCTCTTGTGATAAAACATTTTAATAGAGGATATTTAGAAAATTGGGGTACATAATCAAGGATTTCCTGGCCTAAATCAAATCTATTTAAAATATTTCTATTAGTTATGTTAAAGTTCTAGCTTAGATTAACAAGTTTAAAGGGTAACTAGCTTCTCATGTATCAGTTTAGTAATTAATTGAGGAAGTTATCCCATTATACAATATTTAGAGCGTACATAGTATAGGAAATATTATGCAATGGAAATGAAATTTCTAGTATAAAAATTTAATAATAACAATCATACATTACAGGTAATTATACCTTTTTCTGATAATAAAGAATAAGTTTAAAAAAAAAAAAGATAAAAACAGACATAAGACTACATTTAGATAAATAAAATTAAGATAATGTTGTTATTTTATCACACAGTCCAGGATAAACCAAGTCCAAAGATTATTTAAAAATACATAAAAATATTTAATAAAATTTATTTTAAATTTAAATGTCAACTAAATTAAGCGATTTTTCCTCTTTTCTATATCTTTTGTTCCCTTTCAGAAATGCAATTAATTTAAAAAAAAAAAAAATTCAGCAGTAAACAATAATAAAGGAAAACGAGCAGAGACCAAAGGTGATTCATATGTCATACTTAAGAAAAATGCAATTGTTCCTTAAAAGATACAAAAGTCACACGCCGTCCTTGTGTCTGCTAAACGGTAAGCATATTTCTTAACTTAAAAATATTTAAATATTTCTAAATAACACGTTTAATAATACATATAATTAAAAATTAGTTTTCAAAATAATACAAAATAACTTCTTACTTACCTTCCACAATTTCCTTAACTGATTACCAAGATTATAAGAATCTAATGACAGACTCCTTAGTTGTTGATAATTGTCGGAATGAGTTGACATTGCGTTTTTCTTAATAATGTTATAATTATGTAACTAATTTTTTGTCTTTTACTCGAGTTCTGCTTCCAATATTCATAACCGAGCGCACTTCTAACATACTTTATATACTCCGCAGTTGTTTTATCATATACAATTTTGATTATCTCCAATTGGTTGGGGATTGTGACGTCACCATTGAAATAAATTAACATTTGAAGAAGTAGTTACTGAACACGTTCTTTTGTATATAATGCCACGCTATTCTTTCTTTTAAGATGTTTAATTTTGTTTAGTCTTTTTTTATTTTCATTATACAAGCGCCAGTTTAATAAGTAGAAGGAATATTAGAATGAGTTTTATCGTTCTTATACATATTCAATTAACATATATATGTATTATAAATTAATAAAAATAACTATATTTGGACCAATTTTATGAAAATAAAAAATGCTGTCATCTATTGAAGAAGAAAAATTTTAAGTTTTTTTTTTTTTTTTTTAAACGCCTAGCGACATCGTAAATGATTTCTTTTTATTATTACAGATTACAATATGTACGATAGATAGCGCCCGTTTTCGGGAACTCCCGCAAGGGGGATTACATTCAGCATCATCGGCATCGACGTCATCATCGTCCCTGCCTAACATTAGGAACAATGTCATTATGACATTTGTAAGGAATTCGCATAGAAATATTTACGGTTGCGCGTTATGATTGGCTAGGGCCTTTTTAGAAGCTTCATTACTTAATCGGCGGATATGTATTATTAGTATTCATTTGTTAGATTTTTAATTTAAACGAATGTATAAAATCCGGTAACTGACGCCGCTTTCGACTCATTCCATACAGATTAATCGGTTATTCCGGGGACGGTCGCCGTGCGCCGATTAACAGCGATCGCTGTGTACGTATCCTCGAGAGAAGTATTTCGGTCGACCGAGGGAGAGGGAATACGGATTACGAAAATAACGACCGACCGATTTTCCCATTATATTCGTATGCTTTCGCTCGGTATTAAAATATTAATAAAAATTACAAAGTCGTTTATATCGAGACTCATGCCGCGGAGGGCCACTTAGCGGCTAATCGGAATCGGAGATGCAATTCGAACGCGTAATCCGGTTTTTTTTGTACTCTTTCTGTAGTACGTATCGCATGTAGTGCACACAGTTTCCTAGATTGTATTGCATAATATTGTGCGATAAAAACGAGGTTTACGTTAATTCGTGAACGCAGATAAGCGCACATAAAAAGCACACTGTAATGTCGGAACATTTAACGTCAGGTATTCGAGATGGAATATCTGTAGATAAACTTGTCCGTCTAATTCGTAATGTATTAGTCGGGAAGAATACGCCGACGGTCCGTGTTTCGTACATGTAACGTTTTTGTCACGATAGTAATTCAAACGACCTAAAAACATATTCGCGTCTAATATCGACACGTAGTATTATATCATTTCGTTCGAATGTTTTTATTTCATTACTAAAACCTATTCTTCTACCAGTAGGACTAATACGCACCAGCGACCGAAAACTGTAAGTACTTATCTGCAAAAAACACAGTCGAAAACGAGCAACATTATTACGAATAAGAAATACGAACTGTGCCGGAGGGGTTGTCACAATAATCGTCGCATATTCGAATAGCATCTTTTTTTTGTCAGTACGGACACTCGACATACGTAAATTTTATTGTAATGTGCCGTTTATATTTAATATACATTATCTCTGTTTCTGTCGAATGTATTGAATTTTACAGAAAAATGTTAGGAAACACTCGCAAGCCGAAAATATTAATATCTTGCATTCCACGAA